>NC_138769.1:303230892-303452029 GCF_965119305.1 Pelophylax lessonae
CCCCTTGAAACAACTTTTCCATCACTATTGTGGCCAGAAAGAGTCCCTGTGGGTTTTAAAATTCGCCTGCCTATTGAAGTCTATGGCGGTTCTCCCGGTTCGCCCGTTCGCGAACATTTGCGGAGGTTCGCGTTCGCCGTTCGCGAACGGCAAATTTTAGGTTCGCGACATCTCTATCTATGAATTGCAGAGCATGTTTTCTTTCGACTCTGTCAGCACAGCTTCTATATAAAACTCTGACTACAATATGTATAGTGTAATTTAGGCTTGCTAACAACTGTGTAGTGTGAGGGTCTACCTGATTGGATATAAATTACATGGACTAGTTATACATGCCCTTGCACCTCTTTGTTTTTAGTAAATAAAAAGGAGATTGAACAACTTTATATCAGGCATCATCACAAAGACAGACACAGATAAGGGAAATTCTCCCCAATAGGGTCAAAGACAAATATAAAAATCTTTGACCAAAACGATTCACCCTACGCAAACTCCATGTAATCCTAAATGTTAGATGAGTGCTTAGCTTGCAGTGTTGCCAGTTGAAGCCAGTGATAGAAGAAAAAAAGCACTCCAAGACATTCAGCTTGGTGCTATGTGCTTTGACTTATATTTCAGGGACACACAGATCCACTTTCTCAGACAGAACACAGGGCTCAGTGTAGACAACAAATATACTGTATACAGTATCTCACAAAAGTGAGTACACCCCTCAAAGTGTTGTAAATATTTTATTTTATCTTTTCATGTGACAACACTGAAGAAATTACACTTTGCTACAATGTAAAGTAGTGAGTGTACAGCTTGTATAACAGTGTAGTTTGCTTGTAAATTTGCCTCAAAATAACTCAACACACAGCCAATAACGTCTAAACCACTGGCAACAAAAGGTAGTCCCCCCCCCAAAAGTGAAAATGTCTGAATTTGGTCCAATTAGCCATTTTCCCTCCCCAGTGTCATGTGACTCGCTAGTGTTACTAGGTCTCAGGTGTGAATGGGGAGCAGGTGTGTTAAAGTTGGTGTTATCGCTCTCACTCTCTCATACTGGTCACTGGAAGTTCAACATGACACCTCATGGCAAAGAACTCTCTGAGGATCTGAAAAAAAGAATTGTTGCTCTACATAAGGATGGCCTAGGCTATTAGAAGTTTGCCAAGACCCTGAAACTGAGCTGCAGCACAGTGGCCAAGACCATACAGCGGTTTAATAGGACAGGTTCCACTCAGAACAGGCCTCACCATGGTCGACCAAAGAAGTTGAGTGCACGTGCTCAGCGTCATATCCAGAGGTTGTCTTTGAGAAATAGACTTATGAGTGCTGCCAGCATTGCTGCAGAGGTTGAAGGTGTGGGGGGCAGCCTGTCAATGCACAGACCATACACTGCACACTTCATCAAATTGGTCTTTATGGCTGTTGTCCCAGAAGGAAGCCTCTTCTAAAGATGATGCACAAGAAAGCCTGCAAGCAGTTTGCTGAAGATAAGCAGACTAAGGACATGGATTACTGGAACCATGTCCTGTGGTCTGATGAGACCAAGATAAACTTATTTGGTTCAGATGATGTCAAGTGTGTGTGGCGGCAACCAGGTGAGGAGTACAAACACAAGTGTGTCTGCCTACAGTCAAGCATGGTGGTGGGAGTGTGATTGTCTGGGGCTGCAGGAGTGCTGCCAGCACTGGGGAGCTACAGGTGATTGAGGGAACCATGAATGCCAACATGGACATATTGAAGCAGAGCATGATCCCCTCCCTTCGGGGGCTGGGCCGCAGGGCAGTATTCCAACATGATAACGACCCCAAACACACCTCCAAGACAACCACTGCCTTGCTAAAGAAGCTGAGGGTGAAGGTGATGGATTGGCCAAGCATGTCTCCAGACCTCAACCCTATTGAGCATCCGTGGGGCATCCTCAAACAGAAAGTGGATGAGCGCAAGGTCTCTAACATCCACCAGCTCCGTGATGTCGTCATGGAGTGGAAGAGGACTCCAGTGGCAACCTGTGAAGCTCTGGTGAACTTCATGCCCAAGAGGATTAAGGCAGTGTTGGAAAATGATGGTGGTCCCACAAAATATTGACACCTTGGGCCAAATTTGGACATTTTCACTCACAATTTACACTGTAATACAAGCTGTACATTCACTACATTGTAGCAAAATGTAATTTCTTCAGTGTTTTCACATGAAAAGATATAATAAAATATTTACAAAAATGTTAGGGGTGTACTCACTTTTGTGAGATACTGGGTGTGTATGTATGTGTGTATATATATATATATATATATATATATATATATATAAAATAGCCACTCACAGACGTCCTCAGGGGGAGTGGGACATCAGGGGACACCCCTGAGGACGTCAGTGTATGACAAAACCAGTAGGGGAACCTGGCGGGACACAGGACGTCCTCCCGCTTACTGGGATTTGCCTTTCTTTCCCCACACCTTCATTAACTGCACAAGTGGACTGCCCTCACAGCATGTGTGCTACATTCGTTTTCCTGGTTTTAACTGTGGATATTTTTATTTTCAATAAATTCTTAATATATTGCTACACTATGAGGAGAAACCTTTTTATTTCCATACATGCACTCACTTCATGATACTACTATCGGGGAGATCCATAAGGAGGCACTCTTCAAGGGGAACACAGTCTACCACTCCAGAATCCTGATTGCGCCTTGGGGCAGGAGATTCCATTGAGTTAACATAGATCTCTGTGATGGGGGTCTGTATCCTCTGGTAAGCTGCTGTACAATTGGGTGCTGGTGAAAGTTCCTCTTCAGTGCTTCTGTTTCACCATCTTTTGCAAAGGATTTACCAACTGGAATTTATTACTGGTGGAGGCTTTCCATATATTTTGAGTTTGATTTTTTTTCCTCATTTTTGCTTATATATTTTTTATGGACTATATCATGGACAGTGGCTCTTCATGAATTTATGTTATTTATTTATATGCACTTTGGCTTTTATTTACATCCTTAAGCGCTGCACCATCTTTATGTATAAACTGTGACAACACTGTCACATATCTTAGCATAAAGGGGGTGTGGCCTGAAGCGCAATGGAGTAAGACGCACTGCATGAGAGCTCCTCCGGCATCATCCTGTATTTCCTCTCCTGTCTTGTATCCGACCCCAGAACTAACCTTCTCTTGGCCCCGGTCCCTCCCGGATCCAGTGGCAGTATGTCTCTTCCTCGCAAAACCTCTGAAGCGGCCGCGAAGCTTGACAAATTCTGGCACAAAGACAAGGAGTCTATGGCGGAAGATGGCGGAGCCCTGCCTGCAACGCTGGATGTTCCCGCCACTGACCTCACGCAGGTCCTGGATGCCATCTCTACTTGTCAGGCAACCCTGATGGTGAAAATTGAGGAGGTGAAATTTGATGTGTCCCTTATCCGGCAAGATTTGCAGAGGCTGCGTGACCAGGTTTCGGAGACCGAACGCTGCCTGGGCCATGTTGAGGACGCGGTTCCTCCTCTACAGCCTTCCTTAGACCAGGCCGAGCGCCATATTGCCCAGCTCCAGGCTAAACAAGATGATTTAGAGAATCGTATGCCCTGCAACAATCTGCGGTTTGTTGGCCTGCCGGAGGGCACTGAGGGGGCCTCCCCGGCTACATTTCTAGAAGACCTGTTCATCAAAACCTACGGTCCTGAACTATTTTCCCAGTCCTTTGTGGTGGAAGGGGCTCATCGAGTGACCTCTAAACCGCCACCCCCGGGGGCCCCTGTATTAGTATTTATTGCCAAATTCCTTAACTACAGGGATCGGAATGTTATCCTCCGCCTGGCCCCGAACAAAGGGAACATCCGGCACCAATACACCCAGGTGCTTGCCTTCCCGGATTTTTCCGCGGAGGTTCAGCGGCGTCGTAGCAAGTTCACATATCTTAGCATAAAGTATGCCTAAAATACAGGACAGACAGCAGGAGAGTTTTCATCATAGGTTGTACACTACTAGGAATCAGAACCAGGTTTATAATTGTCAGGGAGGAGCAGCAGAGCATGGAATTTTTAAATGCAGTTATCCAGCTAAATACTACGTCCTCAGTGCTCCCCAGAGATAGGACCTCAGGTTGCTGCTCAAATGAAGGGGAATTTGTGGCTAACCACAATCCTGACAATTCCTACTGTCAGTCTTCCAGACTGTGGACAGTTTATTTTGCCTTAACAGCCTCAGTATTGGATCACCTCCCACCTCAAACCACATAGCTATATTGCTGTTGTTACAGCAGTGTGTGTTGTGTACACTAAACCAGTTGTTCTGTCTGTCACCTTAGAAAATGGGACCTGTGTGTCTCTGAGACATTGGTTTTCCCTGAAACACAAGGTAAAACTTCAGGCTGAATGTCTCAGAGTCCTGTCTTTGTTCTATCACTGTGCAACACAGTCTACTGAGTCTTGCCTCTAAAAAAGAAAGGTAAAAAATAATTTTTTTACTATTTTTTTTCAGAAAACAGAAGAGAAAACAAACGCTAAATGTATTTCCAGAAGTGGGATGGCTGGTGCTAACTATTGTCCAATGGAAGGATGAGACACCCCGATATTGTGGCCTGTGTACAATAACCACAGGGACCTGTAAGAACCCAAATAGGGCGACAAAAAAGGAAGACCGGGAACCAGACATGCGACTGCCAAAATACTGAGGCCCATGGGACCACAAAGCAATATAACGTCCCCTGACCCTGCAGGAGGTAGGCAGGGGCAAGCCACCATATTATGTGAAAATAAGCCACCAGTACAACAGGGAACCTACACCATACACAGACTTGACAAAAGAGTCTCGACCACACTGAGTCTGTGACACAAAATCTGCGGCCAAAGCAGAGGTAGGGCCAACCTGCAAACTGCAGGTGGGATAATGATCTTGGATGGATCCGGACCCTGGCACCATAACATAAACCTCAAGAAAGTCGGTGAACAGGTGGTCCAGAATAGGAAGGGAAATGGGCACTTCTACAGGAAAGCCTCCTCAAGGGGGAGGCGTACTAGAAAGAGACTCCCACAAACACCCGCTCCGGGGAATTCCCAGTACATGTAAATTCTTAGCGGAACAGCAAAAAAGTAAGCCCGCAAGACTCATCAGAGAGGCCATTGACATCCGTTCCTCAGCATAAGGAAATACGCAGAGCTGTAACCCAAAGGGTAGCTACACAGGGCCCCAGAAGACACACTGGTCTGCAGCATCATGCATGTGCATGTTTAACTGCCACCACCGAAGGCCTCCTAATAGACATAGAAAAAGTGAGGACCCATCTAAGAGATAGTGCAAGGCAAGTAGAAGGGACCACTGAAAGGTTGAGATGTCTGCTCACGGCCATTTGATGCACTAGGAAAATCAGGCCACTTCCAGGAAAATCTTGGCGCCTGAGGTTCGAAAAGGGGGCAAGTGGGTTGGTTGTCCCATGCCACGGGGCTAGTGGGCTGGTTGTTCCAAGCCACTCTGTTGTCACCTTAGCTGACCGTTGTAAGACCCGCCAAACGCCACCATGGCTACAGCCTGCACACACATCCACCCCCTCAGGGATGCATTGCGGGCGAGTAACACCAGGAGAGGCAATTCCCAAAGTAATATTGGCAATGCCGCTATCCGCTCCAGTAGGCCACAAGCCGTTGCCTAAATTTTAAAACTTAAAACATTTTTATTACCACATAGCATTGTGGGTGGCCTGACATAATACCGTCCTGATGAGGGGCCGCAGGGCTCCTCCTATATGCACCAGCAGAGGCACACAGGTAACCCCACAAAGTAGGGGAACCCATTTGTGCATTCCTTTAGCCCCAGGACTCACATGCCACCCAGAAAGAGAAGGGGGAGGTCCACACAGGATATAGGCTGCTGCCGCCCATGTGGAGACCGCCAGGTACCGCACGGCTGGAGGGAGCCAAGATAGCGGAAGGGGTGCTGCCGCATGTTCCCTGATCAGCCAGGCCCTCCTCAGCACCAACAGGGAGAGTAGCCATGGCCAAAGTAAGGAAATGTCCTAGTGGTGACCGCTCAGCCACAAACCTACTAAGCCCTGGGGAAGACACCCAACCATGCTAAAGGGGATAGGAGGGCAGGTGTGGGAGGAAGGGTCTGGACGATAAAGATCAGAAGCCGAAGGGTGGAGGAAAACCCTGCAGGGCCGACCACCCCAGGGAGGACCCGCAGCCCACCAGCGCCTGAGGGAAACGGGAAGGGGCGTCTACTTACCAGTCCTGCCGAGATAGCAGGATGCACTCTTGAGATAGATCCTTTTCTCCACCAAATTGGGGGGCTGTCGGCCAGGTCACACTGTGAAATGGACTCCGGAGCCTGGTCATATGTGTCCCTGTGAGACTTTTAACTTGCTGGCCACCCCAGTCCAGGATGGGGCATTGTCGCAGCCGACCCAGCGCTTAGCTAAAGTTGTGCGATGGCCTGGTGGCCAGACTAAGTTGACTACAAGGATCTAGATTATGCAGTCTGTTACCCAGTCTGGCTGTTGATTAAAGATCTCTGCAGGAAAAATCCCATTAAAAAGAAAAAAGGAAAAAAGCAAATGAACCACAGGTCCCAGCAGGGAGCTAGGTCCTTACTCACTAGACAGAAAAAAGCTGAGCTGCTTATGGCAGAGAGGAGGTTGACTATCAGCTAGAAGAAGGCAAAAACAGAAGCGCCTTCTAAGTGTTAAGATGGGTCGAACAATCCCCTGTTCAGTTTGCGGCAGAACTTTCAAACATTTGAATAACGAATGCCATTGAAATCAAAAGTGCCCATTTTGAAGGCTTATATGCAAGTAATTGGGCATGCAATGGTTATGCCCTGGGGGGACATGTATCAATAAAAATAAGTTTGTAAAAAACATAATTTTTGTAAAAAAAAACATCATTTTAAATGATGCTTAAAGTGAAACCATAAAAATTTGAGATAACCATAAAAATCAAAAATTCCTTTAAATATAGTGCCAAATGGGTCCCCTTAGTCTGCCTGTAATGTGGCACACCTGTACTGTGTAAAGAACCTGCTGCAGCAATAATGACTAGTGATGGGCCGAACATCCCCCTGTTCGGTTTGCACCAGAACAGCACCAGAACATCTCAAACAGGAGAAAAATTTTAGCACCCTCCCCATGTTGAGGGCAAGTGGCCTGGTATGGTTCAGGATGGGGGGGCGCTTGCTTGTCACCCCATCCTGGCCTGCCAGGCTGAATGCTCAGATAAGGGTCTGGTATGGATTTTGGGGGGGGCCCAAAGCCATTTTTTTTTAAATCTGTCATAGGGTTTCCCTTAACCACTTAAATACAGGGCACTTTCACCTGCCTAGACCAATTTTCAGCTTTCAGTTCTCATTGGCATCTATGGGGAATATTGGTCAGCTTGACATGGCACTGCTAACAGTCTTTAACATTGGTGTCTATGGGAAATCTTGGTCAGCTTGGCATGGAACTGCTCCCTGTCTTTAACATTGGTGTCTATAGAAAATATTGGTCAGCTTGGCATGGCACTGCTCCCTGTCTAATATTGGTTTTTATTGGAAATCCTGGTCAGCTTGGCATGGTACTGCTCCCTTTCTTTAACATTGGTGTCTGTTTGAAATATTGGTCAGCTTGGCAGGGCACTGCTCACGAACTATAAGTGACAGGGACACAAAACTTGGGGAGCACCGAGAGGCGACTTAGGACTACAACATATCTATACATTTTAAAAGTGGAGTATGCCTGTACACTACCCTGACTGCACAAAACAACTCAACACTATCCACTAGTAACTACCTGCCTAATCTCTATTGTTACACACTATACATGGCTGCCGCGTAAGCAGCAGCCTTAAATAGTGTGGAGCGTGGACTTAGCCCCTGAGCCATGATTGGCTAAAGGCACCCTGCCTTTGGCCAATCATGGCTCTGACAGGACATTGTGCTGTGATTGGTCAAAGCATACAGGTCAGGTGCATGCTTTGGCAATCACTAACACTTAATGCACTGCATTATGGGGCACTCATCGGTGGGCGAACTTACCGCCCAGCGCCCCAGGTGTTAGTGTGTTCAGCGAACACCTGATGTTCAAGCCCATCTCTAATAATGACATTTATAAATCCAGAATAAGGACAACAATTTATATTCAAGCTTTCTTTATTCTATAAACAATGGCTTGGGGAGCTAGCCTGTGTGATGGGGCCACAATTTTGTGCACTCAGAACAAGATTAAAGATATTTTGGATAAATTCTGATGTCTCTTTCGCAGACTTTGGATAGAAGTAACATGTGTGGAAAAATTGGCTTCTGAGTGTCAATGGTGCCTTCACAACGTAACATTATTGAGGTACTCTTGACGATAGCAAGAATTGGCCTTGCTGTCAAAAATTAAAATGATATGCACCTGTCAAACAAGTGTGGAAAAATTGGTCATTGGGTGTCGGTGTTGCCTTCACACGTAACCCTATAGAAGTACTCTTGATAGAAGCAAGAATTGGCCTTGCTTTCAAAATTTTAAATGAAATGCACCTGTCAAACAGGTGTGATAAAATTGGTCCTTAGGTGGTAATTGTGCCCATGAAACCTACACCAAATAATTTCTTCGAGATAAAATCAACGCCTTCAAAGCTAGGCAGTCTTTTGGGGATTCCAGATCCAGAAAGCACTAAATCAGCAACATCAGCATCAGATGCTTAATAGCTGCTGCTAACTTGGGAGTGATTAATTTTGATAAATGTCAGCCGGTCAATGGAGTCTTTGGACACACGCACTCTCTTATCTGTCACAAAACCTCTGGCAGCACTGAATGCCCATTCGAGAAGCACGCTGGATGCTGGAAGCTGACAGCCCTGGGCATATGTGCTAAAAAAGGCCCAAACAGCTGAGCTGTGGCAAGTGGGAAGTGGGCCAGGAGATAATGGCTTCACAATCTGGTGGAATAGTGGTGGCTGCTCTCTACTCTTCCATGATGGCTGCCTATTTGGTGTTGTGCCTCACCCTCACTTTTCTCCTCTATCCAGCACCCAAGTCGCGTCAGTGATCTCATCATCATCACCTCCATCCTCATTATCCCTGGAGACAACTTGGCAATACGCTGTGGCTGGGGGAACATGGCTGCTCATTTGTTTACCAGTGTTCTCCCCTCTCTGTAGGCTGAAGTTCCTACTTTCCACAACCTCAGAACCAAGATCTGAATCAACGAATGGCTGTGCATTGTCAAGTAGCAAGTGGCTGAGGCGTGTTCAAAACACTCAGCTGACTCCTCCATGCCTGATGCTGGGGCTATGACTGGAGTAGCTGTGGACAAGGAGGACAGAATAAGCTACTCTGGCAACTGCAGTGAACTGCGCACTAGTCTCTGCTTGGGTGACGGAGGATGAGGATAGTTTAGTAATGCTGTCCACTACCTCCTCTGCATGCTGTGGCTGGGTAGCACGACAACATCCCCAAACAGAGGAAATGATGCCCTGCCTTAGGACGGACCACGTCTACCTTTGCCTGCAGACACATACGCTGCTGACCCCTCACAGTGCCATGGGAACGTCTGCCTCTCCTTGGTGGCCTCCCAGACATGATGGGGGGGGGTGCTTATTAACAAAATGCAGTACAGATGTGGAAATGTGTATGTGGATACACTTTAATCAATAGAAAGTGGTGTTTGGAGCACTTTAACTTGAGTACTCACTACGCAGACACACTCCACTGACACACTACGATATACTGCAATTAAACTGCACTGACGCACTGCAATATACTGTGGTAAACGTGCACTAATGCACTGAAAAATACTGCGTTAAACATGCACCTACACACTGAAATATACTGCGTTAAATGTGCAGTAACGCAATCTTGACAAAATAAACTAACACTAAAGTAAAAATTAATTAACTGCATTAAACATGCAACTACACACTGAAATATAGTGCGTTAAATGTGCAGTAACTCACTGAAATATAATGTGTTAAATGTTCAGTAACACACTTAAATATACTGCAGGAAACCTGCCCTGACAAAATAAACTGACACTAAAGTAAAAATTAATGGTCAAGCTAAACTCATGCTGCACTATCACTAGATTCACACTAAAGTGACATTAAAGTAAAAATTAATGGTCAAACTACACTCACACTGCACTATTACTAGATTCATACTAAAGTGACACTTAAGTAAAATTAAATGGTCAAATTACACTCATGGTGTTCCGCCCAAACCGTTTGCCCAACTCTGTTAATAGACATGGTAAAAAACACTCACATTTGAGTATATCTTGGGCGCTATTTTCAGGGAATGCTGATGCCTTAAGAGTTCCCTTCACTGGAAGGGGCCAAACCCAACCCCTAATAAAAACAACCCCAAACCATAATCCCCGCTTCATCAAATGATTTGGACCAGTGTACAAAGCAAGGTCCATAAAGACATGGACAAGCGAGCTTTGGGTGGAGGAACTTGACTGACCTCAACCCGATAGAACACCTTTGGGATGAATTAGAGTGGAGACTGCGAGCCAGGCCTTCTCGTCCAACAGCAATGCCTGAAGAATGGTCAAACATTCTCATGGACGCACTTCTAAACCTTGTGGACAGCTTTCCTAGAAGAGTTGAATCTGTTATAGCTGCAAAGGGTGGGCCAACTCAATATTGAACCCTACAGCTTACGACTGGGTTGCCATTAATGGCGTGTAAAGGCAGGCATCCCAATACTTTTGAAAATATATTGCAGTTAGGTTTAGAAAAGTCCACCTAGTTTAACAAACAGGCGCATCAGGGATCTCCTGCAGTGGTGAGTCTTTAGGCACCCTAGTTGTCTGCTGTGTGTTCAGTGCCATGTTCCACCCTATCTCCAATGGATCTTCTGTAGGAGCCGAATACCGGCTCGGCATGTGTAATGGAACAGCATGGAGGGCTGGAATGCACGTTGACTGCAGCGGCGGGCATGTGACATTACTGGAAATTACCGCAACGCATTTCTGAGAGTGCACTCTGCCGATGACAGGCATGCTTCTCTTTCAAGCTGGGAATGCAGGGGCAAGAGTGCCTTATATAGGGACGCTAATTTATGGGGTAATCAGATAAGTTAGTAATTTAAACACTATCTAGTGGCAACCATATGTTATAGCAGATGTTAAAGCAATAGTAAACCGCTGGAAAAAAAAACCTGCAAGACAATATGCATCACATACTAGCACATTATGACTTACCTTAGAACGAAGCCCTCTCAGCGGCGCCCGGTCACCGCTGATTGGGCTGACATGTTCCCTCCACGATTCTTCCGGGTTTGCCATGCCCGCAGGAGCTCTTTGTTACAACAAGGAGCTCTAAAGTTCCAGCACGATATGCCGGACCTTCAAAGCGCATGCGCCTCTGATGTCAGTGGCTGCATGCAGGGTGAATATCTCCTAAACCGTGTAGGTTTAGGAGATATTCATTTTACGTACAGGTAAGCCTTATTATAGGCTTACCTGTAGGTAAAAATCACCTAGCAGGGTATACAACTGCCTTAAGTTAAGAGCATAATGGGATGCTATTGCATGGTAAAGTAATAGAATCGCCATCTAGTGGCCCATATATAAAATGACTGGTCACAGGAACATTATGTGGCAACATTACATTGTAAAAGCTGAAGATTGAATCTATAGATAAAAAGCATTAGTGTGGTACCTGCACTGGCATCTGAAATAAATATTTCTTATATAAAAATCAAGATTAATACATTTTCTCAAAAGAATAAATGACATGAGATAAATAACAAAAACATGGCATATGTTACTACTGTATCAAAATGTACATGAAATATTATGTGGATCATAATATAAAAATCTATACAATCTTATATTATTGGCTATAAGAAAATATTTGGGCAGAAGTGCCACAGCAGATATCTATCCACATGTGGTCAATCATGACCTGGTACACTGTGGTAGTTGGAAATATTGCAGTACTCCATTTGTCCTTGACTTGGAGAAACTAATATATTTGGTGTGCAATGGAGCTAATACCCGCTATAATTAGTTAATGAGATGTTACTAAGTAATTGTCAGCTCGGTTCATTGGTTTTCTTCACATGTCATGCTGAGGTAAGGTAGCTCAGGTATGGGGCCTCTTGAGAATCTAGCACCCAAGTGGGGTAGTGTAGCTGCTCCTCATGGATGCACTCTGCAGTCTCTTCCCAATGATGCCAGCCGCAAGCCTAGTTTAAAACCATGAAAGGGAAACACACACAGTGTACCTGGAGCTTTGTTTAATAGCAAGGGATGTGGTGTTTTTACAAAGAAACTGAAAAACTAAACTCAGACCTTATGCTGTATGAAATCAAGAACCAACCCCACCACCCTTGGATCAAAGACTACCCAACCATCAGATATTGAAAAGGGAGGAAAATCTGTAACAGAAGATATGCAGATTAGACCTGAGAACTGAAATTATGAATGATTAGTAGACAAATTACTATCTGCTAGGAACGCCCATAGGCGGTGCTGTGTTTTTTATTTTTCTGCCTAGTGTCCTACTCCTGAAAAGGCACTCTAACCCAACAGTCAACAATATGAAAGAGCTGTGTCTGTCAGTGAACATAAGAGAAATATATGTTTTAATACATAACTCTTCTTATGTTTTTCTGTTTGAGCCTGCTATGAAGAAGAACTTTATAAAAACATTTAGGACTACTTAGCAATCAGCAACTTTTTTTTAGACAATAAACACTTTGGTCAGGAGTATGTAATCTACAACACAATTCATAGAGTGCAGCAGCAGTTAGGATTATGTATTAACTAAGTGCCCCTTACATTGCTAGTCAGTGGGAAATAAATATACATATAAAGTATATATATTCTCAAAGTGTAATTAAACACATTGCTCAGGTACACAATAGGATAACAGCAGTCATGCTCATAGTTTGGGAAAATATGCAGCAAGCCCAAGAAGAGAAGGACAGAACTTTAGAACTGCTCTGCTAAAATCAGAACCGGGGGAGGAATATTAGTTTGGCTGCCCACAATTTATGGCAAAGTGGCAGGGCCCCTATGAGATCACAGAGAAAATCAGTGATGTCAACTACAAGGATCACCAGTCTAGAAAGGGAAAGCCCTTCCAAATATAACATGTTAATCTATTAAAATCCTGGAAGGATCTGGGGGCTCTCTCAGGAGAAACTGACACCAGCAAAAGGTATACTGTACTAGCTTTGTTGTCAGAGACCCTGTCTACTACTCAGATTCAGGATGTAAAAGAGTTCTTAAAAAAAATAGGTGTTTTTTAGAATTAGCTGGCCGAACTAACATAATTTACCATGACATTTATGACCTTCCATTCACACAAAGTTATGAAATTATCAGGTACCTGAAGCTCAGAGAAAAGTAAATGCAGAAGAGAAACATGATCTATGAATGGAGGGGGCAGTCCTTTTATTCATCTGCTTATCCTCCATTTATAGATCATTTTTCTTTCATTCAAGGGATAGCACAACTTCTACGAATGAAGGAGAGCACGCAAAAGGAAGGCATAGTTGAGCATTCTTAATGCATGCCTGTCTTAGGTGGAGATTTACAGAAACGGAGGGGATCAATGGAGGAAAATTTCAATGTACGCAGCAAGGCACAGCAGCACAAAAGACACCAGACATCCTATTCATCATAGGTAATGTCCTTTGTGCTGATTTGTTTTCTGACTAAATTTCAGCTTTAATTGCATCATGTATACCTGTTCTGTATTTTTATTGTTTGTATTTACAAAAAAAAATTATGACTGCTACAACATGAATTCTGACTTTCCTTTTTGATTGTCTGGATGGATCTCTGTTGCTGGTATTGCCTGTTTTCTAGAGGAGTGCTGTCCACCCCCATTGTTGGCTTTGTATTTTGTCCATGTGAACCTGCTTTCTATTTGTAAACTAAGAGAAATATAGTTCAAAGTGGCTTTTTTTCTTCCATAAAAACATAAAGATCTTAACCAATTATGAGAACTAGCATCAAACGGTATAGAGCTTTTAAGGACACTGCTACTCGCTTTTCTTCTTTTTAAGGGCTTTTCTTGCCCGGTTTTATTAAATGAAAGATTCAACACAGTTCCAGAGATCAAAATCAAAGAGTTTCCCCTGCAGGGAATTTCAGTGTTTCTCTCTCTTGCAAAGAAAAACACACTCAGTCTCTTGGCTTACATAAATAGCATTGTTGATTTGGCCTTCCACTTCACGCCCTCATCTGTCTTCTACAGACTGTTTTCTCACCAACTCTGTCTGAATAGCTAACAGCCCCTTGCTGCTCTAGCATCCACCTCTCTGCTAGGTAAAGCGCCTCCTGACTCCTAAGTACAGACCTCCTCTCTCTGCCAGGGTGTAGCCTATAACCATGGATAGGCCTCTAAAAAAAGCCCAGCACATACCTGCCCAATAGTATGCTGGTGATTCCAAAAACCAGGACACAGGATTGGAGATTTCATCCCTCCCATATCACTACAAAATCTCCAGGTCCCAAAACACATTTTTCTAATTAGAACAACAAACTCCTGCGCATAAATGGTTATAATGTCAATAAATGCCCGGTCGTGCAGTGGAAAATTCTAGGTGGCCTTGCTGCCCTCAAGGACTGGGGTTGTCCTGATCATACTGTATAAAAAGAGAAAAGAGAGGGCGCACTGGCCTAGTGCATTATCCAATGTGTTTATTATAGAAATAATGATAAAAACATATAGGTGTCTACTCACAAACAGCAGAATAATAAAAACTAATCAGATCACCTGTGTGGCTGTACACCTGTAAATGACTGAGGGGAAGGGGCCCTGCCCAGGACCCAACTGGCTCACGCGTTTCAAAGGACCAACCTTCTTCTTCAGAGCCTAGTGTGGAAATGGTTCACTTGTCACTATTTATATCATACAAACACACCTCCTGGGTTGGAATAGGGGGAGGAGAGATGAGGCCAATTGTGAGTCTACACCTCAAAGGGGACCACTGGAACATTAGGAAACCATATTCATGGTCTGAAAATATCTATGGTTAGAAAGTATCTGTTAAATAACAAAGAAAAATATACTGAGTGTATATGTATATGTGTGTGTACAGACTAAGAGGAGTGAAGATGTAAAGAGTACAGTGCAAATCTGTTGTGATAAACCACTGGATCTACACAAAGTACATGGGGCAGATGATCAACAGTATTGTGCAAGGAGTGAAACTATACACATACCGTAGCTCAGCTGAGTCACATGGAGTCATATACTGGATGATGGATCCCTTCCAGATTAGTACATACAGTATGAAGTGGCAGAGCGTGTAAAAATGCATGGCTCCACTTGTTGGAAAGTGTGCCAAACTCAGCAGCCTATTGAGGGGCGGAGATGCGCTCGGAGTTGCAATCTACAAAACTGGTGTCATGGAATCTTTTACTCTCAGGTATAGATACCTGGCAACCTTTTAGTCAGTGATACCAAATTCAGGACATACATATGCAGCTACATAGGGAGACCAGTCTTGAAATTCAGATAAGTCTGATTAAAACTCCTTGATTTTATTTTTCCGCGTTTCAGATTAAATACACAACATGACGTATATAAGATAGGTTGTATCAAAAATATTGTTTGACTAATCAAAGGTTAGTAGAAACTACAGCATCAGAGTTAATAGTTTTATGATCCCATGGTCTTATGATATCTTGTGGTTTGTCCTGCCAGACTGCCATCTGGGCTTTTTTAAGCAGGTTCCTCAATTGTAGATCAAATGTTTCAGCAGTCATCAGATTTATTTATGGCTTTTTGCAAGTGTGCATGTAAAATAAAGAAATAGACTCAGATTATTATTCTCATTAAGAAAGCCATTTTGTTCTAAGCAGCAATCTTGCCACCTCATTTTCCCCCTCCTGAGAATTTACTGATAACCTTAACTACCTATCCTCCCAAGGGAGCAGCCCCTTACGCTTGGGACACTGGCCCAGAGAGAAAACCTCAGTGGGGGGTGTCTGATTCTTGGTGAGGTTCTAAGGGGGAAATTGTTACTTCATACATGGGGGGTTGAGGTGACAAATGTCTCATTACAGCTTACTCAGCATCATCACTTCCAGTCTCTGTATGGATTTGAAATAGGCTGTTGCTTTGGCCTTGGTAACCTTATCAAACACATGATCATTTTAATCAACCGGTAACCAGAGATTAGAACTATCATAAACATCAAATGAATACATTCAGCCTCTGAACCCATCGAAACACAGAGCCGAACCAAGACCCAAACTCCCCCCAACATTTTGAATGGATTCCAACCATCCTGACTAATAGAGCGGACCTGAGCTTGTAGCTCTTCTACCTTAGCATTAGAGATGGCCTTGTGGTTAGCCCGGCGGTCGGTTCGCGGCAAATTTTGCTTGTTCGATAACCGCCAAATTTGCAAACACATGGCGTCGTTCGCGGCGGCCATATTAGTTTACATTAGGGAGAACTTTGACCCATGACACAGCCGTCAGGTGGAACCGGACAGCCAATTGAAACATTCCAGCACATGGACAGTCCCCCTACCCTATAAATAGACCTGAGCTGTCGGCCATTTCACATTCTGCTTTCTGCCAGTGTAGGGAGAAGTCTGCTGGGCTCATGAGGGAGAGTTTGCTAGACACAAATAGCGCTGTGAAGATCCACAAAAGTCATTTTCAGGGCTGGTATTTCGGTATAGGTCTACTAGTATCTTTTGAGTTTAGGGCGAGGTATCCAGTCGTTGCTTTAGGGGCAGTTAGAGATCGTCTGCAGTCACACAAATCACTCTGTTAATGTCCACAAAAGTCATTTGAAGTGCTGCAATGTCGGTATAGGGTCTATTACAGTCTCTTCAGTATAGGGGCAGGTACCCAGTCTGTGCTGTAGGGGCAGTTAGAGATCGTCAGCAGTGACACAAATCGCTGTTAATGTCCAAAAAAGTCATTTAAAGGGCTGCAATTTTTTTGGTATTTCTGTGCAGTGCACTAAAAAAGGGGGGGGTGGGGGAGGGGGGTAATCCATGTATTATAACTGGTGCGATAGACCAATTGCCCCCCCAATACCACATATTGAAGTGGGGTGTTATCTGAGTATACTTTTACATGTTTATTTGTGTCCTGCAACAATATTGCCTCTTTTGCTGAGTGAAGTCTGGTACACGCAGCGCCAAACTCGCTGGCCAATTTTTTGAACTGGTGTGATACTCCAATGGCCCTCAATACCACACATTGAAGTGGGGTGTTATTTAACAGTATAATTTTCAAAGAGTGTATTTTAGTCCTGCAAAAATTTGTCCTCCTGCTGTGTAAACAATGCTACACACAGTGACAACCGTTACTGGCCAATTATTTGTAGAACTGGTGTAATAAACCTGTGGCCCCCCAATACCCTATATTGAAAAGGGGTGTTATCTGAGTAAACTTTTACAAGTGTATTTGTGTCCTTCAACAATATAGCCTCGTTTGCTGAGTGAAATCTGGTACACACAGCGCCAAACTCACTGGCCAGTTTTTTGAACTGGTGTGATACACCAATTCCCCCCCCCCTCAATACCACATATTGAAGTGGGGTGTTATCTGAGTAATCTTTTACAAGTGTATTTGTGTCCTGCAACAATATTGCCTCGTTTGCTGAGTGAACCAATGGCCCCCCAATACCACATATTGAAGTAGGGTCTGGTACACACAGCGCCAAACTCACTGGCCAATTTTTTGAACTGGTGTGATACACCAATGGCCCCCCAATACCACATATTGAAGTAGGGTGTTATTTAAAAGTATAATTTTCTAAGAGTGTATTTTAGTCCTGCAAAAATTTGGCCTCTTGCTGTGTAAACAGTGCTACGCACAGTGACAACAGTTACTGGCCAATTATTTGTAGAACTGGTGTAATAAACCTGTGGCCCCCCAATACCACATATTGAGAAGGGGTGTTATCTGAGTAAACTTTTACAAGTGTATTTGTGTCCTGCAACAATATTGCCTCGTTTGCTGAATGAAGTCTGGTACACACAGTGCCAAACTCACTGGCCAATTTTTTGAACTGGTGTGATACACCGATGCCCCCCCAATACCACATATTGAAGTGGGGTGTTATCTGAGTAAACTTTTACAAGTGTATTTGTGTCCTGCAACAATATTGCCTCGTTTGCTGAGTGAAGTCTGGTACACACAGCGCCAAACTTACTGGCCAATTTTTTGAACTGGTGTGATACACCAATGCCCCCCCCCCCCCAGTACCACATATTGAAGTGGGGTGTTATCTGAGTAAACTTTTACAAGTGTATTTGTGTCCTGCAACAATATTGCCTTGTTTGCTGAGTGAAGTCTGGTACACACAGCGCCAAACTCACTAGCCAATTTTTTGAACTGGTGTCATACACCAATGGCCCCCCAATACCACATATTGAAGTGAGGTGTTATTTAACAGTATAATTTTCTAAGATTGTATTTTAGTCCTGCAAAAATTTGGCCTCTTGCTGTGTAAACAGTGCTACACACAATGACAACAGTTACTGGCCAATTATTTGTAGAACTGGTGTAATAAACCCGTGGCCCCCCAATACCACAGATTGAAGTGAGGTGTTATTTAACAGTATAATTTTCTAAGATTGTATTTTAGTCCTGCAAAAATTTGGCCTTTTTTGCTGTGTTAACTGTGCTACACACAGTGACAACAGTTACTGGCCAATTATTTGTAGAACTGGCGGACTAACGGACTAACGGACCGACAGATAGGGAGGAGAGGTAGGCAGAACTTGCATTGCACAAGAGTTACAAAGCAGACTGCAAATGTATCAGGAGCGAGCCATCAACCATGTACAGTCACATCTGGCGCTCCCAAGACGCCGGCACATTGCTCCGCAGTGTGGGCTTTTTTTAATGTGTCTGTTGCTCACAACAGTGTTGCCATCTGCAGCCTTTGCAGTCAACGCTCACCTAGGGACAACTGCCTTAAGAAGGCACCTGAAATCCCATCACCAAGCCCAGTGGGAGCAACACCGTCAGAACCCACAAAGCCACAATCCTCTCACCGTCCAGCCTCTTCTCCTTCTTCTGTCTCCTCACAGTTGTCCAACACTCCACCTTCCATGATGCCATTGTCACGTTGTTCTGGAAAAAGGCAGGCTTCTGTGGCTCAAATGTTGGAGCATAAAAAAAAGGTGTCTGACAGGTGTCCGACTATTCAGGTTAACGGCCGATGTGGACGCTCTGAGGAGTGATGAACCCCTGGACTACTGGGTGGGCAGGCTTGATCTCTGGCCAGAGCTTGCACAATTTGCAATGGAACTGTTGGCCTGCCCCCCGTCCAGTGTCCTGTCCGAAAGGACATTCAGCGCAGCAGGGGGGATCGTGACCGATAGCTCATGACAGTGTAGACTACCTCACATTTATAAAAATGAATGAGGCATGGATCTCTGAGGAATTCCACACATGTGACCACCAGTAGGCCATGTTTCATTGAAATTCCTCATCACAGGCCACAAAAATCTGCCAGACCGCCATCCACCCTTAACAATTCCTGGTCCTTGTCTTCGCTAAATACAGCGGCATAAAAGGCATTTCATGTCCATTGAATGGCTAATTTTTGGGGCCTATACAGGCCGACACTTACTGTTCTGTGTACTATGAATGCCTAATGTACCTCCAGCCATCAAATACTACGTTATTTGCTGTCAGTTCAGCCATGTGAGCTAATTTTTGGGGCCTATGCAGGCAAACAATTACTTCTGTATCCTGTGAATGCCTACTACCTCTAGCCATCAAATACTAAGTTCTTTGCTGTCAGTTAAACCCATGTGAGCTAATTTTTGGAGCCTATACAGGCCGACACTTACTTCTGTATGGAGCTCATTTTTGGAGCCTATACAGGCCAACACTTACTTCTATATAGTGTGAATGCCCACTGTACCTCTAGCCATCAAATACTAAGTTCTTTGCTGTCACTTAAACCCATGTAAGCTATTTTTTGCGGCCTATACAGGCAGACACTTACTTCTGTATACTGTGAATGCCTACTGTACCTCTAGCCATCAAATACTAAGTTCTTTGCTGACAGTTAAACCCATTTGAGCTCATTTTTGGGGCCTATTCAGGCCGACACTTACTTATGTATCCTGTGAACGCCTACTGTACCTCTAGCCATCAAAAACTAAGTTCTTTGCTGTCAGTTAAACCTAATGTGAGCTAATTTTTGCGGCCTATATAGGCAGACACTTACTTCTGTATACTGTGAACACCTACTGTACCTCTAGCCATCAAAAACTAAGTTCTTTGCTGTCACTTCAACCCATGTGAGCTAATTTTTGGAGCCTATACAGGCCAACACTTACTTCTGTATACTGTGAATGCCTAATGTACTTCTAGCCATCAAATACACTACATTCTTTGCTGTCAGTTAAACCCATGTGGGCTAATTTTTGGGGCCTATACTGGCCGACACTTACTTCTGTATCCTGTGAATGCCTAATGTACCTTCAGCCACAGAATACTACGTTCTTAGCTGTCAGGTAAACCCCTGTGGGCTAATTTTTGGGGCCAATACTGGCCGACACTTCTGTATCCTGTGAATGCCTAATGTACCTTCAGCCACAGAATACTACATTCTTAGCTGTCAGGTAAAAGCATGTAGGCTAATTTTTGGGGCCTGGAATGGCCGACACTTACTTCTTTATCCTGTGAATGCCTAATGTACCTATTAGGCATGTAATATCTCTTCCCAACAGTGAGTCGATATTACATCCCCCCCATTATACAGTTTTACTATGCCATGGAAGTCTCTTGTCTTTGTATATTGATTCTAGTGGGGCAACAATTGAGAAAGTGTTGAGTTCCTCCACAAGCGAGCCACATACAGCAGCTTAAAGCTCAACACTTACAACAAGGAGGCAGAGTGAATCAGTGGGACATTTTTCTACTGAGCCCTATCTGGAACAGGGGAGTCAGTTTGGTAAGTGCTTTACCTAGTAGGGCCACGGGTATTAGCACTTGCACTCCCAGCACATGTCCAGTAGGTGTCATCCACGTATAGACCGGCATATAATCACTCTAACGGCTAGAACACCCCAATAATTTTACTGCTTCTTCACCCCCCAATATTGGGGACATCACAATAAATATATTTATTTTATAGCAGGGTTTTACCTATTCTTTTATTTTGGCACCATCTTAGCACTTTGGTACTTTATACATGCACTACCAGCTGGTTTTCGCATGTCTGGCATTGTAACCCATAAAGTTGGCACATTATTATTTATAACACAGTGCACTTTATTCACCAGTTGTGCGTTTTAGATCTGGAATTGTTGTCCAGCAAGCTGGCGCAACAATATCCTTCAGCACAGTGCACCTTTTCTCCATTTTTTCAATTTTAGCACATGCTGGCCTAGGAGCTAACTTTTTTTTCAGCACAGTGCACTTTCTACATAGTTTATATATATTTTAAACAATTGACAGCTCAAAAACAATTGTATGTGATTATTTTGCACAATTATGTTTGTGCACGGTGGTAGCGCCACATACCAACACTTTTTAACCCCATTCACTCCTTACCCTAGCGGTAGGTTGGAGGCAGCATAACCACCGTTCCGCATTCATTTATTTATCTGTATGTATTTGTGTTTATAAACACACTCCATAGCGTGGGTATACCCCACCCATTTATTATATGCTTTATTACCACAGACATAATAGGTTCCTGACCCCAGTGTGACCACCCAGGGGCGAAAATGGGTATTAATTAGTTTTCCTGCGCAATACCCCAGTTGCTGTGTAAACAACAGAAACCTGAGGGCGTCACCTAGGTGAGAAATGTCCATATTGTCATTCAATGTGGCCTGTATTTCATGTTTTACAGTTTCGTTTTTGTAATGCATGTAGTGTTATTTTCGGAATTGTAAGCTGGGGAACAGGTAGCGGGTGAAAAACTCCCTGGGATGAGCAGTCTTTAAGGCACAGATACCAAATCCTCTGATGTAGTGACAAACAGTGCGGTGTTTATTGGTGCTATATACAAGTTTATAAACAGGTGCTGTACAGTGCTTTAAGGAAAACAAACAGGAATACTAATAATAAACAAAATCCTAGCCGTGTCCCGGCGCTTACTACACACAATGTAGTCCCTAACTAACCCAGACTGAACAAGCCTACAGCTTGTCAGCTTCCAAAGACAGACACAGGTAGTTTTACTGACCTTCCGCTCTCATAGACAAAACGTTGTCTGTGTTCCCAGGCTGAGAGAGCCCTGCTGTTTGTCTCAGGTGAGATTAAATTGGCCTGGTGAAGAGGGCCAAGATCCGAACTGGATCATGGCTCAGAGATCCCTAAAGGTATAGGAGAGATGCCTGGGTGATGTATAAACCCCGAACCGGACTTTTCCTGGCTCTCTCTGGGACACTCTGCTACATATCCCCCCCCCCCTTGTTTCAACCCCAGGGTTGGAACACCTGTGGCCAAACAGGATTGAACACGTGACAGGGCATCTACATTCTCCATCTCAACACCTGGCCTGTGTTTTACAGTGAAGGAGTAATCTTGTAGAGCCAAAAAACACCGGTTCACCCGTCTATTAGTCTCCTTCAGTTATCAAATCAAACTGACGCCCTAACAGATAGTACCTTAGTGCGTCCAAGGCCCATTTTATGGCTAAACATTCCTTTTCAATGACTGCATACTTTCTCTCATGTTCATTAAGCTTTCTGCTCAGGTATACCACAGGGTGTTCTTCCCCATTGTGTACATGTGACAATACAGCCCCAATACCTACATCAGACGCATCCGTCTGAACCAAGAATTCCTTGGAGAAATCAGGGGAGTACAACACTGGCTGTGCACAAAGAGCCTTCTTTAAGACTTGGAAAGACTCCTCTGCTATTGGGGACCATTTCACCATTACTGATTCTTTCCCTTTAGTAAGGTCGGTCAGTGGGGCAGCTAGAGTTGCAAAATTCGGGATAAACCTCCTATAGTACCCTGCAATTCCAAGAAAGGCTCTGACCTGCTTCTTGTTTGCAGGACGCGGCCATTCTTGGATGGCTTCTACTTTGTTTAACTGAGGTTTAATGACTCCACGACCAATAGTGTAGCCCAAATACCTGGCTTCCTCTAAACCAATGGCACATTTTTTTGGGTTTGCTGTAAAACCTTCCTTGAAGAGGGAATCCAGAACTGCCTGTACACGGGGCAAGTGAGACTCCCAGTCAGTGCTATGTACCACTATATTGTCCAGATAGGCAGCTGCATACTGTCGGTGAGGTCTTAGGGTCCTGTCCATGGCCCTCTGAAATGTCGCAGGGGCATTTTGCAAACCAAAAGGCATTTTTTTATACTGAAACGAACCCTCTGGGGTAACAAACGCAGTATTTTCTTTGGCGCTACCAGTCAGGGGTATTTGCCAATATCCTTTGGTCAAGTCTAAAGTAGTTAGATAGCGGGCTTTGCCAAGTCTGTCTATAAGTTCGTCCACTCTGGGCATTGGGTATGTGTCAAACTTTGTCACTGCATTCAGTTTTCTGAAGTTGTTACAGAATCTCCAAGTACCATCAGGTTTTGGGACTAAAACGATGGGGCTAGACCAGTCACTATTGGATTCCTCAATGACATCTAGCTCCAGCATCCTTTTTACTTCATCACTAATGTCCTTTCTCCTCACTTCGGGAATTCGGTACGGTTTGAGCTTGACACGGACCCCAGGTTCAGTAACAATATCATGCTGAACTGCTGAAGTCGTACCAGGTAACTCTGAAAATTTCTATTCCTTATCAGGAACTCTCTAGCTTCTTTTTTTTGGGAATAAGACAGGGTGTCTGGAACCGTGACCATAGGGACCAGAGGGGACTCAGTAACCCTAGAGGTCACAGGGACGGACCTCGCAGTTAAGGCCAGCCTATCCTTCCAGGGCTTTAACAGATTAAAATCTGCTCTGGCTTCCTTTTTCCTGGTTGATGCACTTTATAATTGACCTCCCCAACTCTTTCCAATACTTCAAAGGGACCCTGCCACTTAGCTAGGAACTTGCTCTCGACAGTGGGAACTAACACCAGGACCTGTCACCAGGTGAGAAGACACGGAGTCGGGCTCCCCTGTTGTATATTCTCTGTTGGGCTGCCTGGGCCTGCAGTAAGTTTTCCTTTACCATAGGCATGATCGCTGCAATCCTGTCCTGCATTTGAGCGATATGCTCAATGACACTTTTGTAGGGTGTCTGCACCCCCTCCCAGGTTTCCTTGGCTATGTCTAAAAGACCCCGAGGGTGTCTCCCATAAAGCAATGCAAAAGGAGAGTATCCCGTAGAGGACTGGGGGTAATTCCCTGATGGCGAACATCAAGTACGGAATCAAGAAGTCCCAGTTTTTTCCATCCTTGTCCACAACTTTTTTTAACATACTCTTTAAGGTTTTATTGAAGTGTTCGACAAGGCCATCAGTTTGAGGGTGGTATACGGAGGTTCGCAACTGGGTCACCTTAAATAACTTGCACAATTCTTTAGTTATTCGTGACATAAATGGGGTGCCCTGGTCCGTAAGGATCTCCTTAGGGACCCCAACGCGACTGAACACCATGAACAACTCTTTAGCAATGTTCTTAGCGGATGCAGTGCGTAAGGGAACTGCCTCGGGGTAACAGGTAGCATAATCCATTATCACAAGAATGTGCTGATGACCCCGGGCAGACTTGGGGAGTGGACCCACGAGGTCCATGGCGATCCTCTCAAAGGGCACTTCAATAATGGGTAAGGGGACTAAAGGACTGCGGAAGTGGGGTAGTGGAGCTGACATCTGACATACAGGACAAGATTGACAATAATTGTCAATATCTTTCTGTATCCCAGGCCAGTAAAACCTGCGTAACACTCTGTCAGTGGTTTTTTCAACCCCTAAATGACCTCCCAGTAAGTGTCCATGAGCCAATTCCAGCACCACTCGTCTGTAAGGCTTAGGGACCACCAACTGTTCAACAATTTCATCGTTATTTTTATCTACACGATACAATAAATCCTCATTGCTGCTGAAAAAAGGAAAACAGGGCCTGTCCCCTGGTTCGCCAGGTACATCATTAATCATTACTACATTCTCCCAGGCCCTGGCAAGCGTAGGGTCTTTTCTCTGCTCGGTACCAAAGTTTTCCTTGTGTACATTAAGATCAGCAAACTCCAATGTACCCTCAGGGTCAGCAGAAGGTTGTCCACCTTGACTGACTGTGGGGACTTCCTCAGGCTCCTCCAGTTCTCCTGCCATAACAGAGAAAGGAAAACCCGGGGAACCTTGAGAGGGATCCCTTAAACCCACATTGTCGGTGATGGCCATGGGTTCTGGCTCCACTACTGAGTCAGTTACTGTGACCGAGTCGGGACGGTCCCACATTTCCCAAAACTTAGGGAAGTCTCTACCAATGATGGCCTCATGCACTAAGTGGGGCACAAGTCCGACCGGATGGGTCACAGTACCTAAATCAGTTTCAAAGCGCACAGTCGCTATAGGATACTCCCGAGTATCACCATGTACACAGATCACAGCAACTTTTTTTGCATTTAAATTCACATTTTCAACCTTTTCTGCTTTAACCAAAGTCACTAGACTTCCCGAGTCAAGCAAGGCTGCAATAGGCTTATCATTAACAGTCATTTGGCATATGTGTTTTCCTACACCTGGTGCCGCAGCAAATGAAACAGCAGCAAACATAGACTGCCTTCTCAGAGACATATCACACTGCATGGGTTCATCTGTCAATGGACAGTTTGCTGCAACATGTCCCAGTTCCTGGCAAAGGAAACACCTGATGTTACCCCAGTTAGGTTTGTTGACAGGCAGTGGCTTCCCTTGTTTGGGACGCCAAACTTCAGCTCTGGCACCAAAAATCCTCCCCCCTGTCTCCTTGCCATGCTGACCACCCACTTCCCCTGGAACAGTCTTACCGGTTGTCTGGGGAGACCGTGGCTTTGGGTGGAAAGTCCGTGCGGCTGTAGGGGTGGTGACCAGGTTCTCTGCAGCATAGTACCTCTCAACAAGCTCCACCAGGTTGTCTGCCGACTTGGGGTCTTCTTGACTCACCCACTTCTGCAAAGGAGTTGGTAATGACCTCAGGAACCGATCCATGACTACACGCTCCACTATTTGTGGCCCAGACAAGGACTCCGGCTGTAGCCATTTTCGCGCCAGGTGGATTAGGTCAAACATCTGTGATCTTGGGGGCCTCTCATCTTGGAAGGACCAGCTGTTGACCCGCTGGGCTCGAACGGCCAAGTTGACACCGAGACGCGCCAGGATTTCCTGCTTGACCTTTTCATACTCTCCTGCATCCACGGACTCCAAATCGTAATAGGCCTTCTGCGATTCCCCAGTAAGTAAGGGAGCGATCAATCCTGCCCATTGGGTTTTGGGCCAGCCTTCCCTCTCAGCGGTTCTCTCAAATGTAACCAGAAAGGCCTCTGGGTCATCATCAGCAGTCATCTTGGACAGGAAGCGACCAACATGGATGCGGTCTCTGAGGAGCGGTCTCTAACTGTTTCTGATTTTACAGCAGGCTCCTGTGTAAGTGTCTGCACCACCTCAACCAGCACCTTTCTGTCTGCTTCTGCAGCACTTGTCAGTTTTTCAAACATCAACTGGGTTTGATTTTGTACAGCACCAATCTGTTGTTGCATCAAAGAGTTTGTTTGCTTCGTTTGTTCTTGTACAACCCCAATCTGTTGTTTAAACAAGGCGTTCGCTTGCTGCTGTGCAGCGTTCGCTTGCTGTTGTGCAGCGTTCGCTTGCTTCGTTTGCTCTTGTACAGCACAAATCTGTTGTTGAATCAAAGAGTTCGCTTGCTGCTGTGCAGCGTTCGATAACATCAACTGTTTGAGGATTTCCTCCATGTTTAGTCACTCCAGGTAATGGCCTTTTAAGTAGTAATTTACTACCACTGCCCGCAGGCCTCCACCATATGTAAGCTGGGGAACAGGTAGTGGATGAAAAACTCCCTGGGATGAGCAGTCTTTAAGGCACAGATACCAAATCCTCTGATGTAGTGACAAACAGTGCGGTGTTTATTGGTGCTATATACAAGTTTACAAACAGGTGCTGTACAGTGCTTTAAGGAAAACAAACAGGAATACTAATAATAAACAAAATCCTAGCCGTGTCTCGGCGCTTACTACTCACAATGTAGTCCCTAACTAACCCAGACTGAACAAGCCTACAGCTTGTCAGCTTCCAAAGACAGACACAGGTAGTTTTACTGACCTTCCGCTCTCATAGACAAAACGTTGTCTGTGTTCCCAGGCTGAGAGAGCCCTGCTGCTTGTCTCAGGTGAGATTAAATTGGCCTGGTGAAGAGGGCCAAGATCCGAACTGGATCATGGCTCAGAGATCCCTAAAGGTATAGGAGAGATGCCTGGGTGATGTATAAACCCCGAACCGGACTTTTCCTGGCTCTCTCTGGGACACTCTGCTACAGAATGCTTCTAGCCGCCCCCATATCGCATACAAATTTTTTTCCTGGATCAAACAGCAGCTGCTTGAACATCAGCTGAATCTGCGCTTCTGATCCAGTTTTTGGTGCTCTGATAGGACATGTGGATACGGGTTGGCTGAATCCCTATTCACTGTCTCTTTTCTGGGGGACTTTGCTCCTATGCTTATGAGGGGCCCTGCAATTCTTTGCAAAATGACTAAATGTTTCAGCAGTCATCAGATTTATTTATGGCTTTTTGCAAGTGTGCATTTAAAATAAAGAAATAGACTCAGATTATTATTCTCATTAAGAAAGACATTTTGTTTTAAGCAGCCATCTTGCTACCTCACTGGCCATATGGTATATTATGGATCCATCTTGGATGATGATTGCTCTGTGCATGCAGATAGGAGTTGCCCGCGCTTGGTTTAACCATTTGCCGCCCGCCCACCGTCAAATGACGGTGGAGCGGTGCTGCTCTCGTTCTGGGGTGACATCATATGAGGGCACTCCAGAACGGCCACTCTCATGCGCCTGCGGGGGCGTGCAGTGTGGCGATCGTGACAGCGCAGTGTCTCTAGGACACAGCGCGACCCGATCTTGGTAAAGATCCAATGACGTGGCTCTTTACCCATGTGATGTGTGTCCATTTATTGGCTCTCCTCGCCTCACTTTATCAGAGTGTGTGGCAAGGAGAGGCGATCAGCAGCTCCTCCTCAAAGGGGAGTCTAGTACAGGTAATCAGGGCATTGATCATCAGTGCCCTGATTACAGTAGAGTAAAAAAAAAAGTGCACATAAGCCACCCTAATCAGTGCCCATAATGCTGCCAGTCAGTGCCCATCAGTGCCTGCTCAACTGTGCTGCCCATCAGTGCCCATTAGTCCTGCTCGTCAGTGCCCGTCAGTGCTCATCAGTGCGGCATATAAGTGACTCCTCATCAGTGCCCATAAGTGCCACCACATCAGTGCCCATCAGTGCAGCCTATCAGTGCCGCCTCATCAGCACACATCAGTGAAGGAGAAAAATTACTAATTTTCAAAATGTACTGACAGAAAATAATAAAAACTTTTTTTTTCAAAATTTTCCTTTTTTTTTTGTAAGAAATTAAAAACCCAGCAGTGATTAAATACCACCAAAAGAAAGCTCTATTTGTGTGAAAAAAAATGCTAAAAATGTCATATGGATACAGTGTAGCATGACCGGGCAATTGTCATTCAAAGTGTGACAGTGCTGAAAATTGGCCTGGGCAGGAAGGGGGTGAAAGTGCCCAGTAGTGAAGTGTTTAAAGTGTTTTTTGAAATGATATTCCCTTCAGAATCAGAAATAGGTTCCAGATCAAGAAACACCAGATAGTTAGCATCAAGTACATGGGTAAAAGAAATACCAAAAGGGTTGTTGCTGCAATGCTCCAAAAAACCTTCAAGTTCTAAATCGGTGCCATCCCAGATAATCAAGATGTCATTGATATATCTTGTGTAAAGGGCCAGGTTGGCTGCAAAGGGGTTATTCTTCCAAATATGTGAATTTTCCCAAAAACCCATAAATAAATTTGCACAACTAGGAGCAAATCTGGCCCCCCATAGCTGTACCTTTTGACCTGCAGGTAGTGCTTTCCCATAAAGACGAAATAAATATGAGCCAGGAAAATTTCAATACAATCACATATGAATTGTGCCTGGGTGGGATTTAGGGTCCCAACTCCTGAGAGGTAATAGTCAATAGCACGAAGACCATATTCATGGCATGGTTGATGGAAGTGTAGAGCAAGGCTGCATCAAGTGACATACACCTGTATCCTGGTTGTCACTGGTAGGTGGACAGGATCTCCAGCTTATGCCTGGAGTCTCTCACAAAAGAAGTAAGTTGGACACATTTGTATAAACAATGAGGAAACTGAAGTTTCCTCTGAATGACAAAAGCTCCCTGGAGCCCCTCAATCTGCCTGGATGAGAATCCTGGGTCACAACAACTCTTTTTACACCCTGGCAGGGCACAAAACTGCCAAATAATGTAACTTTGACGTTACTACAGCTATCCACTCCTAAAAATGAGAAGCTATTAGAAAAAAAGTCTCTTATTACCCTATTAAAATTACAGTGTTTTAACAATATTGATTGCAATACGTTTGCAAAGGTCTCTGACTGCATATGGCCAATCCCATGTAATTTTCACAAGGCAAAGAATTCAAAAAGTGTGTAAAAATTCTAAATACATGTTCTAGTTTGTACAAATTCTAAATAATTGTTCTATTGATCTGGTCACATTGGCTATGGAGAAATACAGCCATAAAATCTAATTATCCAACATACTGTTTAATAATAACTTACTAACTAGCAAAAATCTAAAAATATAAATTACCTTATTGAGCGGAAATCGAAGCATATAAATGTAACAAACTCAAATGAGAAAAAGATTAGGAAAATAGTCCAAATGTGGATATAACAGATCATAAACAGAACATTTTTAAAGGTACACAGACTAGCATACCTAAATCTTTATTGCCATCTGCATGATCAGATACCAGTATATATACACTGTACATGATCTGGTACCAGTGTTAGCACAATATAGTAGAAGGTAAACACCAAAGAAGGTAAACACCAAAGAAATCTGCACAGAAGTCCACCATACCATGGCAAAAACTTAAAATGACAATATAAACTGCATCAACACTTCTTCAATAAGTTTAACTGAACCTGACCTTTTAGTCTTACATAAAAAAAAAAAAAAAATGTTTTCTTTTGCCATTAAACTAAGATGGACCCTTTGGTGTCGAAATGAGACTTAATTTGTTTTGACAAATACAGCTTAAAATATTTTTTATGTATTGCTTCAATAACCCCCTGATGTTTGGCACCCAGGGCTATGTGTCAAAAACCTTGAGTCAAGGAATAAAAGTAATGTTTTGCCTCCTACTACGTGTAATTTAGTTCACATGCTCATTAGAAAGCTGCACATGATATGTCATAAATACTAAATAATGTTTCTTGTGATTATGTTTCTAACAGTTACGAATTGATAAAAGAGAGTTTTTAATACATTGTTGGCCCAGTTTATTATCAATATCAAACCCACCAACAAAGGCTGTATCATTGTCATAGATGATAGATCCATGTAAATATGAGAATGAAATATTGAGACCGTTATCGGATATCTCTTTGTGAAAAATAACAGCTCTCTGTTGTTCATCATCCCATATATACAGTAAATGATTACATTGAATTCACTGCATATAATGATGGTAGTTTTGTAAAGAAACAAAAGCCATTTGGTTGCTAGACATTCTGTTGCTCCTGTTATATGGTTTACATAACATTCAGAAAGAGCTAGTACCACCACTAGGTCATCTGATTGTGACCAGCATTGATTTTGTCCTATTGTCAATAGCTCAATTATATGATAAGATTGCCATGCCCTAAATACTAACCAAAGTCATTCCATTTTAAATAGTTATCAAATAATGTCTTTCTTTAGTTAAAGTTATACTGCTTCCTTAATGATTGATTTATAATTTAAATAAATTAGATTTTTTCAATCACAACTGGTAACTTCTATATACATATCAATCCTAGAAACAGCGACTCTAGTTCCTGTCGCAGGAAACAGGACAGGAGGAAAAGGTCTCCATGCTTGGAAAGGCAACTTAGTAAAATGTAAATTGAAATGTAAGCACCACCCCAATGGAAATAATCTTCCCTTGGATGTGTAGGTGTACTAAAATATATTCTTCTGTTACAACTACAGATATGGTGATATCCTTGACAAAGGCTGCCAAGCCAAAACGCGTCGGATATTGCGGATGTTCTCTCTGTCCCCGAAACTTGTAATCAAGCCCAGAGAACAGAGAAAAACATTCATATATTCACCAAAGTCACTACTTTTCACTGAAAATTCTATTCTTTATCACCTCTCTACACTACAGGGCCTATAGCCGTACACACACATGTGTACTAGGGCTGGGGAATATAATCGAAAGATCGATGCATCGCGATTCGACCCTTCGTGATTCTGCATCGATGCGGGCTGCCGGCATAATCGATTATACGAAATGACGTCATCAGCCGCGGCCACGCCCTATCGCGCAAGGGAAAAAAAAAATCACAAGATCGCAGGATCGGCAGCTAATTGGTGGGTTAGTGGCGGGAGCTTAATAAAAAGGCTCCGCCCCTCCCCTTCCACCTCTTTGACCCGGGCAGAGGCGCAGCAAGACATCCCCCGCGTGTATTGGCGTCCCACCTGCGGCCTAGAAGCCAGCCAGCCAGCCATCCAAGCCAGAAGCCGCCAGTCCAGTGAGTCCACACACAGGAGCGAGGAGCCCCAAGTGCGTCCCCATCGCAGCCAGCCAGCGCCGCCAGCCTCACCTCACCTCACCGTAGCCGACAGGCCCTGGAGGCCCAGCCGCCACGTCACTGCCAGTGACGCCAGCCGCCCGCCACAGAGCCCAGAGAGCAGCCCAGCACCTGTCCTCCTCTGCAATGCAGTGCACAACAACCCACACAGTCACACAGCAGGTATGTCCGAACAAATAATTGTGTAATCATTCATGGGGGTCTCTCGTCTGTATCTCTGGGGGATGTCTGTGATGGGGGGGGCCTGGGACAGGGGACGGTCGGTCGGGGCCTGGGGGTACTGTTCTGCTGTGGCAGTCTGGCAGCCAGGGGGGGTCAGCCAGTGTCAGTGGGGGCCTGGGGGTCTCTGTCAGTGTCAGTCAGCTATGGGGGTCTGGGCAAGAGGGGGACTCACTCAGTGTTTGTCAGTGCTGTGGGGGATTGGGGAAGGTGTGGGGGACATCCAGGTCTCTGTCAGTGTGGGGGTCTGGGCAAGGGGGGGGACTCACTCTCACTCAAGTGTTTGTCAGTGCTGTGGGGAATTGGTGAAGGTGTGGGACTTCCAGGTCTCTGTCAGTGTGGGGGTCTGGGCAAGGGGGGGACTCACTCACTCTCAGTGTTTGTCAGTGCTGTGGGGGATTGGGGAAGGTGTGGGACATCCACCCAGGTCTCTGTCAGTGTGTCAGGTTGCAGTCAGCTCAGCTGTGGGGGGAGGGGGGGTCTCTGTCAGTGTCACTGTCACTGTCACAGGCAGCTGTGGGGTAAGGGGGGGCCCCGGGGGTTTTGGCTCAGTGCATGCAAGGAAGGGAGTCTGACAGACAGACAGACAGTCATATTTTATGAAAGATGTTGCTTGGTTGATTTGTTGCGGCTTAGTTTACAAGTTTTTTTTTTTTTTTTTAAACACTGACAGAGTTTGGCAACTTACGTCATCCGTCTCCGTCACATACGTGGTAGTAACTTTATCCAAAATCCAAAAAGTTTGGCCTTTAGTTGTACTTTAAATGGTGGTAGGCCTGGCTTATATTAATATTTTCTTTTATGAAGCAGTAAACTGCACTACTACAGTTTTTTACTAATTTTACTGTTACTTCTAGTAAAATACTAGTGTTGTTGTCTGTCTCTGCTATGCTGTTTGCATTTTCAGACCTTCCTATATGTTTGCAGTGCAAGTGCACTAAAGTATGCAGGGCTTGCAGGCCATGACAGGGTCCAGGAAAGTGTCCTTTGAAGCAAATGAAAATAAAAAGGATTCTTTTATTTGTGGCTGCTTGATTGTTTGTTTTTTTTGATAAAGTTTTGAAAACCATTGGGCAGTGGGCTGGGCATGGGCATTGGGCAGTAATCGTGATGCATCGCGGAATCGAATCGTATCGAATCGCGACCCTAATAATCGTAATCGCATCGAATCGTGAGGTAAGTGAAGATGCACAGCCCTAATGTGTACTGTCCTTTTTTTTTAAATTGTATGAATAAATCTTTTTTTTTTTTTTATCTATATAAAATTTATCTAAAATCTTTGCCTAAAATATCCCACTTCTTCCTGGTCTGAGGCACCAGAAACTCCCCACATAATGATTGATCCTGGTTGATCCATGATTTAGACAGCTAGCAAAAAACATTCAGAATAATCTGGCCAATTTATTCCTTCACAAACTGTATTCCATATATTTTATCTGTCCCTTTTTATGCCTCTTCTGCAATAAAAAGCTTCTTACCTTCCTCCCCACAAGGTTCTTTAGAATGTACACTGAACTGTGTATGTGTACTTCAGTGTACATTCTCAGCATACCTCAGTGCCAGGATGAGTTAACTCATGTGTGCATGTGCAGGATTTAATTCGGCCAGGGCCTGCCATTCAAGATGGTTGAAGATGCTAAACCCTGAAAAAGACAGGGAAAAAATGTCAGTGTTGGTTAGGGAACTCATGGACATTGCATCACTGAAGTGGAGGTAAGTATAGATGGTATTAGTTTATATTTTTTTAAATGAATACTTAACTGCTTAGTTGCCATTTTTTTTACATCTTGAGAATGAATACTTAACTGCTTAGTTGCCATTTTTTTTTACATCTTGAGAAAAGATATCTATGAGTCTGGTGCTCCAGCCAGGACATTCAGCTGATGTGTTTTAGCTATGAAGCCTTCTTTGATGACTGTTTCATAGCGAAAACGCGTCAACGTATACCGACTAAAGTACTTTTAATCAAGGGATTCCAAGTTGCCAGCCTTTCCTGATTCAAGATTTTCTTATATGTACCTAGAGTTCAACTTTCAATATTTAATTTTCACCTTAGGAAATGTTCATTATTGAACCCCTGAAATGTAACCCTTAACACGTGATGCTCGTCTTCAGAGGCAAATCAGGGTTAATATTCATGCAATTATTTGCTCACCTACTGTATGTGCGCATTGTCTTTGCTTATTAAATTTGCTCATGCAATGAGTGTCAATCCTTCCTCAAAAAGACACTGGGATTCCAGCACTTCTTGTGGATCACCCCTGCGTACTCTATGCATGTTGGGTGGTCAGTCACCTCAATGCCCACTTTTAATTTCATTTGAGGAGGTCCTGTCAACATTACATCAGTGTTGCCCTAATCTGAGGGTGTTTACATGCTGAGTAGCAGCACTTTTCGCTACCTTCGCAAGATACTAACAGGATGTGATGTAAAGTTTGCTGTAGACCCCCTCCTCCCAGCAGCCTAAATGGATAGAATTTTTAGTAAAAATCATATTACAGAGCAGTTAGAAATGGCAAACAAAACATTTTTTATGGAACATGTTGTGGAAGAACAAAGAGAGGATGAGGGTGGGGGAGAAAATGAGCATGGAGTTATTCTTCAAAGTGACTCTAACAGTTAAACCTTAACCACACCCTAACCCAAACTGATTTCATAAGCAAGGGAGAGATGAAGGCACTCTGGTGAGGAAGGCTGTCTGGTCCTTTGTTGTGGTGGAGAGGTTGCACTAAGGGCAGCACTTGTGTGAGAAGAAGCAGCTCTATAGGATCATATAAGGAAAGAAAGGTGCCTCTAAGTGCAGTATTAAAAGGATTTATTTATTGGTGCAAAGGATTAAAAACACTTACAAGATGGCAGAGATAACAGGCATGTAATAACTGTCCTCTTTTGGTTCACTGTGTCCTCTGTCTGCCGGGTGAGGGAGGATGAGAGAGCCGTCCTGCAGCTGTCTGGATTCCCTGGTGAAGTGGAGGAACGAGGAAGCAGAGAGGCAGATTGCGGCCCAGGTTCCGGAACCAAGCTGGAACGCATGCGGCGGATTTGGCGGTGGGTGGGAACACATTTCAGACCATGCGCGGCTCCTTCATCAGACCTAAGCCCATGTTTGCTCAGTGGGCTTATAAGAGAAAAGGGGGAGGAGAAAGAGGAGGGGAAAAGCTGGCTGACTGGATAGAGGAGAAGGGGAGGGGAGCTGGCTTGCTCATTCGTGGCTTGTCAGGAGCACACATACAATCGTACCATGGCACTGATGATGGAAAAAAAATAAAACTAAATAAAATTATAGGGTATGCGGAAATAGAAGAAAAGGGACAAGGATATACAGATATGAAGGAAAAGGGGGAAGGGAGCAGGCTTATTCACATACAATTGTGGAGGTGTATTGCCTGAGGATCGCATTAAAAACAGCTGTAAGCAGGCATACACATACGGTCGTACCCTGGCGATCATATTGGAAATGGCTGTAAGCAGGAATACATATACGATCATACCATGGTAGTGATATGGGTAACACAATAAGCTATTGTTGTGGTAACGTGCATAGTATATATGACAGGTCATTTTATATTGTGGTACGGTAAGTGGGAGATTTAAAGATACATGGAGTCTAAGGAATATCGAGATATAAAGGAAAAAAAAAGAAAAAAAAATATAGAGAGAATATGAAACAATATATATATTATATAAGAGGAGTATGGGGTAAAATATGATCAGATTTAGGTATACTGAATATGAGGTTGTTGAGGATGGTGCAGATACAATATGGATGTATGGTATAGATATGCAGTGCCTTGCGAAAGTATTCGGCCCCCTTGAACTTTGCGACCTTTTGCCACATTTCAGGCTTCAAACATAAAGATATAAAACTGTAATTGTTTGTGAAGAATCAACAAGTGGGACACAATCATGAAGTGGAACGAAATTTATTGGATATTTCAAACCTTTTTAACAAATAAAAAACTGAAAAATTGGGCGTGCAAAATTATTCAGCCCCCTTAAATTAATACTTTGTAGCACCACCTTTTGCTGCGATTACAGCTGTAAGTCGCTTGGGGTATGTCTCTATCAGTTTTGCACATCAAGAGACTGAAATTTTTGCCCATTCCTCCTTGCAAAACAGCTCGAGCTCAGTGAGGTTGGATGGAGAGCGTTTGTGAACAGCAGTTTTCAGTTCTTTCCACAGATTCTCGATTGGATTCAGGTCTGGACTTTGACATGGCCATTCTAACATCTGGATATGTTTATTTGTGAACCATTCCATTGTAGATTTTGCTTTATGTTTTGAATCATTGTCTTGTTGGAAGACAAATCTCCGTCCCAGTCTCAGGTCTTTTGTAAACTCAATCAGGTTTTCTTCCAGAATGGTCCTGTATTTGGCTCCATCCATCTTCCCATCAATTTTAAACATCTTCCCTGTCCCTGCTGCCACCACCATGTTTGACAGTGGGGATGGTGTGTTCAGGGTGATGAGCTGTGTTGCTTTTATGCCAAACATAACGTTTTGCATTGTTGCCAAAAAGTTCGATTTTGGTTTCATCTGACCACAGCACCTTCTTCCACATGTTTGGTGTGTCTCCCAGGTGGCTTGTGGCAAACTTTAAACAACACTTTTTATGGATATCTTTAAGAAATGGCTTTCTTCTTGCCACTCTTCCATAAAGGCCAGATTTGTGCAGTATACGACTGATTTTTGTCTTATGGACAGAGTCTCCGACCTCAGCTGTAGATCTCTGCAGTTAATCCAGAGTGATCATGGGCCTCTTGGCTGCATCTCTGATCAGTCTTCTCCTTGTATGAGCTGAAAGTTTAGAGGGACGGCCAGGTCTTCGTAGATTTGCAGTGGTTTGATACTCCTTCCATTTCAATATTATCGCTTGCACAGTGCTCCTTGGGATGTTTAAAGCTTGGGAAATATTTTTGTATCCAAATCTGGCTTTAAACTTCTCCACAACAGTATCTCGGACCTGCCTGGTGTGTTCCTTGTTCTTCATGATGCTCTCTGCGCTTTAAACGGACCTCTGAGACTATCACAGTGCAGGTGCATTTATACGGAGACTTGATTACACACAGGTGGATTCTATTTATCATCATTAGTCATTTAGGTCAACATTGGATCATTCAGAGATCCTCACTGAACTTCTGGAGAGAGTTTGCTGCACTGAAAGTAAAGGGGCTGAATAATTTTGCACGCCCAATTTTTCAGTTTTTTTATATGTTAACAAAGATTGAAATATCCAATAAATTTCGTTCCACTTCATGATTGTTTCCCATTTGTTGTTGATTCTTCACAAAAAATTACAGTTTTATATCTTTATGTTTGAAGCCTGAAATGTGGCAAAAGGTCGCAAAGTTCAAGGGGGCCGAATACTTTTGCAAGGGACTGTATATTGAGATAATAGCACACATATACTGTATGTGTGATCAGAGTGCACCTAATGCTGGGCTAGGAGTAGTAATAGAAGGTATGTATATTCAATAAATAGCCATCAAGAAGAAAAAAAAAAAAAGAGAGAGGATAAACACACCCTATCGTAGCCTCTAAAAAAAGTTTATTATAGCCAATATAACCAATAAAACAATGGACAGCGTGAGATACCATAGATCCCTCCAACCCCCCCCCCCCTTACTTTACTCCACTAAATTGGAACCCCCTGACTAACTATGACTCTTGGTTGAGTTTAAAAACAAGAGGGTAGGGATCGATGGGAGCTAATGCTGTATAGTCTCAGATCACTAGGATGAAGGTATATGCAGATCTCTAACCGGAACAAATAGGTTGCATAAACCAATACACAATAATACCAAAGCAAAACATAAAAATAAAAAATAAATAAATAATCTGGGAGTAATGAACTCTCTATTCACAAAAATAAGTCCTACCCCTAAGGTAGCGGGGGGGTTGTATAATCAATAAGTAGGCATCAAGCGAAAAAAAAGTGAGGGGTGTGTTTATCCTTTATTTCTTTTTATTGTTTTTTGCTTGATGTATGTAAATGCATTTGAAGACGATTGAGTGGATGGTAGCTGAGTTGATTTAGTGTATGGGGCGGTGTCCAATTTTAAAGTATGGTGTTGATTTCTAGTTCTTCATTCATACCCCCTGGTGAGAGTACGTCTAAGGCATATATCCAATATGTTTCTCTTTGGCAGAGATGTTGAAATCTCTCTGCCTCAGAGAAGCAGGCGGGGATAGATTCAAAGACCCATACTTTTAGGCCTGTGGGGGATTTATGATATTCTGCGAAGTGTCGGGGGACACTGTGTTGATCTTTGCCAGCTTCGAAGAGTCTGCGTTGTTCCCCGAAACATTTATGTAGGGCATGTATTGTTATGCCCCCATAGTATAGGCCGTAGGGGGAGGATAAGCAGTAGACCATGTATTCAGTGGAGCACATATTGTTCTATCTCTAGGACAGAGAGCTAAACCTTCCTGCTCCATAAACTTCAGATACCATATTTCTTTGATCTCAAATTTATTAGAACAAGCCAGGTGAAATTTTTAAGCTCTCTCAGGGGTGATGGCGAGAGTTTGAGGAAACATGTCTTGCTGCCTGCTGTATCTTCTCAAAAATGGTGGCTGATTCACTTCCTGTAGAAATTCTACCCAGAATGTCCCTGGTTCCTAACAACTTTATCACAGACATTTATGATTTTACAACGTGTCATTACTGCAGAAAAGCTGAAGCTATACCAGAAAGGAACATTAGATAGCGCCTGCACTCTGCATATAACTAACTTGTGTGAATCAAGAAAACACAACATGGTATTTTAAACAACATAAACACAAGTATACTAAATAAAAGTCTGGTGGACAGAACACTCCCCGCCTGACGTCATGTGACATCACTAATAAAGTCTTCTGGAGAAAGTAACAGAACAAGTTCGGCCACTGGTCTTAAAAATAGTTTGGCCTCATTCTGCTGGAAGATTTTGACTTCAACTTTACAGACACCCTTATCCTTGCTTGGCAGTACTCTGGTGACCAGACCTGAAGGCCACTCATTCCTTTGTGTCTGGCAATCTCTCATGAGCACAACATCACCAGGTTTAAGATTAGGTTTTTCAATGTGCGACTTTCTCCTTGGTTTAGGAGTAGAGATATATTGTTTCTTCCACCGACTCCAGAAGGTATTGGCAAGGGTTTGTACTTGTCTCCACTGATGTTTGTAAAGGTCTTTTCACAAAACTCTCCAGCTGGAACACCAACAAGGCCAGTCTTTTGAGTGAGTAACATGGCAGGTGTGAGAATCACTGGATCCTCAAAATCACTTGAAATCAATGTCAAAGGACTGGCATTAAAGATAGCTGTAACCTCTGCCATAAAGGTAACTAGGCATTTGTGGGTAAGCCTTGCAGTTCCTACTTGCAAGAAGATAGAGTCCAGAATCCTGCGTGCTATGCCTATCATCCTTTCCCAAACACCTCCCGTGTCAGAAGAGTGAGGTAGGTTGAAAGTCCATGTGCAGCCTTGCCTACTCAAGTATCTTTCTACACTGAGAACGTCCAAGTTGGAAGGAATTTGCAGTTCCTTTACTGCTCCTACAAAGTTAGAACCTCTGTCAGAGCTAATGAGTTTCACTGGGCCTCTGATTGCAATGAAAAGTCTAAGAGCATTAATAAAACTCGAAGTGTCCATTGATTCAATCACTTCAATGTGAACAGCTCGGATGGACATGCAGGTGAATGCCCAGCGTTTACTGTTTGAATGTCCCCTTTTGTACACGGGTGGTGACAGACCAGGGACCAAAAACATCAAGTCTAACATTAGTGAAAGGCAGATCCATGCTAAGTCTGTCAAATGGTAAATTGGCCATCTTTTGTGTCTGTAACATTTCACAAAGTTTATGACATTTAACACACTTGAAAAGAAACCTGCTCACACATCAACTATACACAGTTCAGCAGCTCGTAAAGCTCCTTCAGTAAACAGTCGGCCCTGGTGTTTGGTTTGGTCATGGTAGTGTTGAATGAGTAAGTAGGCAATATGATGGTGACCTGGGATCACCAAAGGATATTTCTCTGCAAACTCTTGCCTTCTTTTAAACAACCTCCTACTCTCAACAGGCCATTTACATCAAGGATTGGATCAAGTTTCTTTAAAACGCTGTCTTTAGGAACAGGTTTCTGGTTAGCAATGCAGTTGATTTCTTTGGCAAAGACTTCTCTCTGTACAACAGATATTAACTAATTTTTAGATTGTTATAGGTCAGTTACTGTGTAGACTTTTTTACAATGGTGCCAACCTTTGCAGCTGTCATGAGATAGTGGCTTCTTTTTGAAGGACTGTGCTATGTGGATTAGGCAAGTGATAGCTCAAACTGGTGACTTCCAGGTGGAGTACCTGCTAAAACGATGGGTTTTAAATTGGTTGAGAAAGGTTGTTGTGACTGAGGTAAAAACTTGAAGGTGGATTTCCTGATCCTTGTCTACATCTATTAAATCAAATGTGGCAAGGTCATTAGTGTTGCAGTTGGGACTGCACAGAAAGGCGGGACCTGTAAACCATGAAGTACTTTCGAGGCGGCTGGCTGCAACAGATCTGGTTGCTAGGTCTGCAGGATTGCAGTCTGTAGGCACAAAGTGCTATTTTTCTGGGCGGGTGGACCTCCTTATCCTCAACACTCTGTTATTGACATAGAAATGCCTAGTTTCATTGTAGATGTAACCCAGAACTACTTTACTGTCTGTGTAAAACTCTGCTTCTTGAATTTCTATGTTTGTCTCTGTTGCAATTAGTTCAGCTAGCTCTATAGCCAATACTGCAGCACAAAGTTCCAATCTGGGTATGGTGTGTTTGGGGAGTGGTGCAGGATTTGCTTTACCCATTACAAACCCTATGTGGCATTGCCCTTTAGTGTCTATGGTGTGTTTGCATCTGAACTTTTGTGGATGACACGGGGAGGCATATGGGCATGGAAATTTGAGGCTAGATAGAGCTCTTAGTGAGTCCTTCCACTCTACCCATAGGTTCTTCCTGTCAGTGGGGAGAGGGTCATCCCAGTCTAATGTCTCACAGGTTAAGTCTCTAAGTAGTGCTTTACCTCGGATGATAACAGGTTCTGCAAAGCCTAAAGGATCATATAGGCTGTTTATGGTAGACAGGACACCTCTATGGGTAAATGGCTTTTCCTTCGTTTACTGGGAAGGTAAAAGTGTCAGATTTTAAATCCCAAAGCAAATCAAGGCTGCGTTGCGTGGGAAGTGAGTCTGTGCCTAGATCTAAGTCCTTTAACTCGCTAGAATGATCTTGGGCAGGAAAGGCTTCTATTACTTCCCTACTGTTGGAAGCAATCTTATGGAGTCTTAAGTTGGAACAAGCAAGCATTGCCTGAGCCCTTTTGAGGCGACTGATTGCGGCTTTATTTGTGGGTAATGATTTCAAGCAGTCATCCACATAAAAATCCTTATCCACAAATTGTCTAACATCTGACCCATACTCTGACTCTCCAACTCTAGCAGAGTGTCTAATGCCATAAAAAGCAACATGCGGGGGAAGAACTGTTGCCAAATATGTGCACCCTCATGCGGTATTCTGTGATGTCTCCAGAGGGGTTGTTGTCCCTGAACCAAAGAAACCTCAGAAAGTTTCGGTGTTCTTCCTTAACAAGAAAGCAATGGAACATCTGTTGTATGTCTGCCATGAATGCAACAGAATCTTTGTTGAAGTGGAGGAGTACTCCTACCAGTCTGTTGTTAAGGTCAGGGCCAGAGAGAAGGACATCATTTAGGGAGATACCCTCATGTTTGGTGCTGAAGTCAAACACTACTCTGATCTGCCCTGGCTTCTTAGGGTGATAGACTCCAAATATAGGTAAGTACCAGCATGCCTGAGTCTTTGAGGTTTGGGGCTATCTCAGCGTGATCATTCTGAAATATTTTCTCCATGAAGAAAAATAAATGTTCTCTCATCTTTGGTTTTTTTTGAAGATTGTATCTTAGGAAAGTGAAGCGTTTATTTACTTGCTCCCTGTTGTTGGCAAAAGTTGTATTTGTGGCCTAAAGGGAAGAGGTGCTACCCAGCTATTAGACTCATCTCTCTTTATACTCTTTTCCATAACTTCCAGGAAGAGCCTATCCTCAATGGACATTGCTACCTGATTGTCTTCCTTTGCCCTCCTGAACACTGTGCACCCTTTGCCCTCCTGAACACTGTGCACCCTAAGTCATCTTGGTCACCATCATAGGTATTGCTGTCACAGAGGGAAGTTAGGAAAGGAAGAGGTACAGGGTTTCTGTTTGTTAGCCTTTATGAGGATGTGATTTTGACAGGGCTGGAAAAGAGAAGGACGACCATTCTCTAGTGTACTAGTGAGCAAGTTATTAACAGATGTCGGTTTGTGTGCGCCCCCCAGGCAAACATCACCTATAATGACCCACCCAAGATCAATTGTTTGGGCATATGGGACATTGTGAGGACCACTGATCTGCTTTCTTGCTTTGTGGGCTTGCAAGATATCCCTTCCTAGGAGTAAGATTACCTGAGCCTGATCATCTAGTTCTGGTATGAGATGTGCTATGTGATTCAGGTGAGTCTGGTGAACTGCTGCATCTGGTGTGGGAATCTCAGATCTGTTGTCTGGGATTTGATTGCACTTTATGGATGGTAAGACATGCCTAACCTTACCGACCATAATAGATTTAATTTGTAGGTCGTCAGCTCTTCTCCCCGCCGCCTCCACTGTACATGCACAGGTCCTAAGGGAGTAAGGACTGCTGGGACCCTTAATGTTTAGAATGTCAAAAAACATAGATTTAGCTAGTGATTTACTACTCTGATAATCCAAGATGGTGTAGAGCTTGACTGCTGTGTCTCTGCGTCCTTTTGGGTAAACTCTTACTAGACAGATTTTGGAACAGGATCTGCCACCTGTAATTCCTTTGCAGACTCCAGTGCACTGTGAAGTGATTGATATTGCACCTGTACTAGAGTCTTTGGCCTCCCCGCCATGCTCCTTGTCGTTATGGACAAGCGGGAAGGTTCTTGAAGCTGATCCTGGGTGCAGAGCTGTTTTGTGATCTGTGCTGTCACACTCTGTACACCTAACACTGACCTTACAGTCCTTGGCGAAGTGTGTTGATGAAGAGCAGCACTTTTAACAGATTTTGTTCTCTTTGAGGAAGGTCTTGTGATCCCGGATGGTTTTTGCCCTGAAGGTTCTGCATTTCAGAAGAGGATGTGGCATCTTATGCAGAGGGCAGAACTTAGGAGGAACGCTGTCTTGATCCTCTGGTTGAGACTCTGCAGATCTGTGGGAAGAAATGTTAGTTTTGTGCACTGCTACTAGAGACCTGAGTTGCTTAGGGCCAGATGAAGTGACATAAGACACTGGAAAAATGAAGCTGGGGTTATCTTTAGTTCCTGCTTGTCTGTCTAGAAAGTCCAAGAACTCTCTAAAGGGTTGTAGTTACAGCCATGAGCAATCCATCTTCCGTGCAACTCATAAGTAAGTTTTTGTGCTAAGGAGTTAATACCTCTAGCTGAGTCAAGATAAAAAAAATGCCAGGTAAGTCTTCTTCTGCTTTAGCAAATTGTAACTCCATACACAGGTCACTGAATTCTCTGAGACTTTGGTAACCTCTGCTAGGTATTTTTGGGAAGTCCTCCATCCTTTTAAATAGTGTACTCTCTATAGCCTCTGGTGAGCCATAACATCTATCCAATCTGCTCCAGATGTTTGTAAGGCCTATCTCAGGGTGGTGTATAACAATGTCTCTAATCTTTTTGTCATGCTCAGCAGAATCATTGCCAAGCCACTTTTTGAGGAGATCTATCTGTTCCCTGCAAGATAGATCTAGACCTTTGATGGCACTCTGGAACAAAGATTACCATGCCCTGTAATGCTGGGGGTGATCACTAAATTTGAGAAGTCCTTGGGTAACTAACTCACATTTTGCAAGGAACTTGCCAAGGTCTACAGTAGCCTGATTGGCATTGGGGTTGGCTGCTAGTGTATCGTGGTGTGGTGTATAGGCATACCCGGTAGAAGTCTCTTCTTTAGGCGGGCTGGGTTCATACTTGCTTAAGGTTGGTGGCTTGTACCAGCTTGTTGCATACTCTCTTGGAGTGAAAGCAGGTGTTTGATGCTTGTATGAAGGCAGAGTAGCTTGCTGAGCAGAAGGTTTGGTTGGAGCTGGATAGCCTGGATCTCGGTCAGATTTTTCTTGCTTGTAGCACTGGGGTTCAAGGCCAGCTTCTTGCTGCTTTATTTGATGTGACTCACTAACTTTATGTTTGATTTCTTGCTGTGGAATCCTGCTTGGGTTAGAGTGCTGGTAGACATAATCTGAAGTACGCTGCATGGAATCTTGGTGGTCCTCCTCTAGACCCAGTATGCTGCTACCTTCTCTTGGCTCATTCTAATAAGCTGCTTCTAATGCTTCTGCTTCTGCAATGGCGGCAGCAGTGTCTCAGTCCACTGCCAGCCTCTCCATGTTAGCTTCTAGGAAAGCTTGTTGCATTTTCTGAGATGCTTCTTGCTGAGCTAGTTCAGCCTCCATGCGTACTGTTTTCTTTTTCATCTGCAACTCATTGTCTGCGAGTGCGGCCCTGGCTCTCGCTGCTTTGGCTTTGGAACGGGCGATTGCTGCTGCATTTACAACAGATGACTTGGATGAGCTTGCTCGGGATTGTGTTTTGTAAGAAGATGCTCCACTGTGAGACATGGCTGCGGGGGAGAAGCTGTCCTGCTGTATAGAGACCGCTTTAGTGTCAAGTGTGTGAAGGAGACGTCTCTGTGTTGCCTGGCTGCTTGCTTCACCTGCTGAAGGCCTGTTTCATCTAAGGCTGCTGACTGTATGGATACTGTGTAGCCCCAGGCTGTACAGTCTTCTGAAGTCAGCTTATCTTCACCTCAGAGGTCAGCAAAAATGTCACTGTTCTGTCTCCAGGACAGAGAGCTAAACCTTCCTGCCCCATTAACTTCAGATACCATATTTCTTTGATTTCAAATTTATTAGAACAAGCGAGGTGACATTTTTAAGCTCTCTCATGGGTGATGGTGAGAGATTGAGGAAACATGTCTTGCTGCCTGCTGTATCTTCTCAAAAATGGTAGCTGATTCACTTCCTGTAGAAATTCTACCCAGAATGCCCCTGGTTCCTAACAACTTTAATAAACACATTTATGATTTTACAACATGTCATTACTGCAGAACAGCTGAAGCTATGCCAGAAAGGAACAGTAGATGGTGCCTGCGCTCTGCATATAACTAACTTCTGTGAATCAAGAAAACCCAACATGTTATTTTAAACAACATAAACACAACTATACTAAATAAAAGTCTGGTGGACAGAACACATATAGAACTCTTGTATTTTGTATGTTTTCCCTTTGACTGTGAATTATTTTTGCCCGTGATGGACAAAACTGCATGTGAGGCATAAAGGTTTCGGACACTGGTACATGCTAACAATGGAAAATAATTTTAAAGATGAGGATTGGTGCTAGGTGACCTTTAATTTACTAGGTGCTATTTTCCCTATTATGTTGGGGGCTTTTCTGTAGGTGAATTTGGGTTTTGTGGGTAAACTGTTTTTCAGATGGGGTCTTGCAATAGTATGGGCCAGTGTTCGTTTACTATGTGTTCCATGTTTTTATGTTTGTTGTGGAACTAGGTGGTGAAACCAATAACTTTGGATGTGTTCTCATTTTTGTTAACTGAGGTGTCTGGGTCTAGATATTTAGTGTATGCTTTTTCAATGAGTGGCAGTGGGTATCCTTTTTCTAGAAATTTTTGTTTGAGTGTTTCGCTCTGACTCTGGTAGTCGGATTGTTTTCTGCAATTATGCCTGAGGCGACAGAATTGGCTCTTGGGAATATTGTTGAGCCAGCGAGGAAGCTGGCAGCTGTTGTAATGTAAGAAGGAGTTTGCTGCAGTTTGTTTGTTGTAATGTTTGGCGTGAATAAGGCTATTTTCATGGTATAGATCTAAATCCAAGAATGCTAAGTGTGTGTTATCTTGTACGGAAGTGAAGGTTAGGCTCATATTGTTATTGCAGTAGAAATTTATCTATGTCGTTGGTGTCTCCATCCCAGATGATGACATCATCATTGTAGCGACCGTAAAATATGATGTTGGGCTGAAACGGGTTGTTCACCCATATATATTGTGACTCCGAGTGACCCAGATGGTCAGATTTGCATATGAGGGGGCAAAATTTGTACCCATAGCTGTGCCGTGGGTTTGAAGATAGTGGTGATCTTGGAACGGAAAGTAATTATGCTTTAAACAGAATAGTGTGGCGTCTAGAATGAACTGAATTTGGTTGGGATGAATGGATGGATGTGTCTTCCATCAAAAAATGTTGTAAGGCCTGCATACCGACATCGTGAGGGATAGAGATGTACAAGGATTGAACGTCTAGGGAAAGCGAAGAATATGAGGGTTCTCATCGATATGGGCTTAACAGTTTGAGTAGATGTATTCCGTCTCTTATGTAGGATTGTAAATTTAGTGCAAATGTTTGCAGGAAATGGTCCACGTACTGAGGGAACCCACTGGTAATGCTATTAATGGAGGCTACTATCGGCCTGCCTGGGGGGATTGATAATGCATTAGTGTACTTTTGGCAAATGATAGAAGTATGGTGTGTGATGATATTTTTTTACTATTAATGCTTCACTTTTGGTAATGACGTGGTCTGTGAGTGCTTGGTTAACCAAGACCATCACTTTCTTAGGGAAATCCGATAATGGGTCATTTGTTAGTTTGAGATATGTGTGTGTGTCTCCCAGCATTCTTTTTGCCTCCTTGATATAGTCGCTTTCATCTTGGAGTACAATGCCACCACCTTTATCAGCAGGTTTTATAGTAATGGAGTCATTGGTTTTAAGGGCTTTAGGAGCTTGTCTTTCAAGCTGTGTAAGGTTGTGTCTGTGATGGTGGTGTTGGCTGCTTTGGCACATCTGTAGTAAGTCCGTATAGACCAAGTGATAGAAGGTTTCTAGGCATGGCCCTTTGGATTGTGTTGGGGGTTGAAGGGTAGTATGCTGTACTGGAGGGGGGGAGATCAGGTGTTGGGTGAAGAGGAGGGCATCTAGTTCTGGGTTATCTGGATTGAAGAAGGGTCTTGTCCCTTCTTGTTAGAGCTTGTCTAATATCTCCAGGGCAATTTTTTTCATCTATAATAAGGTTGCATGTGGGGGTGGCAATATTGGTTTCTGCAGGAGATTATTAGTTGTTTGTATATTATAAAAGTGTTTGATCGTTAGATTATGGATGAATTTGTTTAAATCTTTAAACAGCTCACTGCCGGTCCTGATGCGAGAACTGGAGCATTTTGGGAAGCTATCAAACGTAAAGATTATTCTTACCAAATCAGAACTCCTACTCATTCAATTACCCCCAGCTCTGGCAGACAGCCTTAAGGCTACATTCCCCTTTACATGGGCTAAATCCTCCCTGCGATACCTGGGAATCCAGCTTACAGACCGTTTTGACATTATATACTCGGCCAATTACCCCAAGCTGCTAGCTGCAGTTAAACAGGACTTTCTGCACTGGACTAAGACTGCTTTCACCTGGCTGGGGAGGGTAAATATCATAAAAATGAATATCCTCCCAAGGATTCTCTTCTACCTGCAGATGTTACCTGTGCCCCCTAGCTAACATGCTATCTGGGTTTGTCTGGAATTTGCGGAGGCTATAAATAGCTATGAGGGTACGGAGACGCTCAAAGCAACTTTTGGGCTTGGCAGCCTCTACCACTAAGCCTACATATATCCGGGTCTGGGAAAGGGACCTGGGAATAAAGTTTACTGATGCCCAACTGACCCACCTGTGCCATCTCACCCACTCCAGTTCTATTGATTCTAAAATGCAGGAGACAAACTATAAGATCCTGTCGCGCTGGTACAGGGTACCCACCGACCTGGCCCGGATATATCCTTCGACCTCTGGGTCATGCGTGAGAGGCTGCAGAGGCCGTAGTGCACTCTTGCACCTGTACTGGGAATGCCCGATGATCATACCCTTTTGGCCAAACATCAGAGCTCAGATTAAAACTATCCTGGGCCTTGACATCCCCTTCTCCCCCATCCATTTCCTTCTACATGTCCCTCCTATGCCGATTAGTCGATATCGGAGAAACGTGCTGCCCCACTTGTTAAATGCAGCCAAGAGGTTATTTCCCATCTACTGGAAACTAACACAAATCCCTGGTCGGGTGGAATGGGTATGAAAGGTGAATGAGATCAGGGAAGCTGAGGACTGTATCGCAACTTGTAAGGGCACCTGAGATAGTTTTGTCAGCACCTGGTTACCATGGCTAAACTACATTAGTGACCCTGATCAAATATCCTCTAGCCTAGATTGGGCACTGTTGGAACTGGTGGAACCACCCAGTAAGCAGTGTATCCAGTCCCAGAGGTATGGAGATTGATACACCCTTTGAGACAGATGGGACAGCAGTTGACCACTCACCTAACTTTGGACGAAATCTCCTATATTTGGTATTGGCAGATCTGGCATGGATGAAAACCTCATTCGAGAGAATCCAAATATGATTCTGACCTTTTTCCTCCTTTTCTTTCTTACTAATTCTCTTTTTTATTTAATATTTTTTTTATTGAAAAGAAAAAAGGATTTTCCAGCAAGAAAAACAAGGAAATAGAAGGAAGATGAAAAAAAAAAAATTTTGAAAAATTTAAAAGATTCCAAACAAAACATTAAATACAAAATATGGCCATATTAGCATAACATGGTATAGTGTTTGAGTACATATCATTATTCAAATAATAGGTTATTTTGCCATATTGGCATAACGTATTACAACATATTAACATATGTCATTGTTCAAATTACAAATCAAATAGCCATATCTAAGATATGTGACATATTTGGATCAAACTATCACACTAAACTTCTATATGATCATAACGAGAGAAAAAAAAAATTAGGTAAAGAGAGGGTAGGGAAAGGATAAGGAAGGAAAGGGGAAGAAAAGGGAAGGTATCATCCGGAGACCTCCGTGGACTCCTTAAGTCAAAGTATTTATATTAGATGACATAGTTTTGATATATTCCGATGAACATGTAAAGGAAAGCCAACCATCCCATCTTTTAAGATATGTATGATTTTGATCTTTTAAAGTTAGAGAGAGATCCTCCATCCGTGCTGCATGTGCGACTCGTTCCAACCACATTTGGACAGTAGGGATAGTAGGCAATGGAACAGGACCACCCAGGGATCATCCAACACTGGATGCCCCTGGATGATGTTGATCCAATGCAACACAGAGGACCAGTATGGGCGCAGAACCGGCCATGACCACCACATATGGGCATGAGAGGCTTCTTCTTCGCATCCTCTCCAACAGAGAGCTGAGTAGTCTGGGAACATTGACCGCAACTTTCTAGGAGAGTAATGCCATCTAGACAACAGTTTATAGTTTAGTTCAGAAGATTGTGTAGAAATAGAAGAAGTATGTACCAGCTGTAATATCTGTTTACATTGTTGATCAGTTAAAGGGCGGTCTAGGTCCTGTTCCCATTCCAATAAAAATGGGCTACCCGATGTCTTCTCAATTTATTTTTTTTAAATGAAATATTTATTGGTATTTCAAAAGCTTAACAATACAAAAACAACAATTCCATGTAATTACAAGAAATTTGGAAAGGTGTGAACAAACCAGAAATCATAACATAAAATCGTAATTACACATTTGTGAAGGGGTAGAAATGACAGGGGGGAGGGGGGGGGAGGGAGAGGCATGTAGAAACACAAGGCGTATCAAAGACTACATCATGGGAAACAACTTATATATCCCCTCACGTTTGGAGGTTGGAAAGGGATAACAGGAAGTCAAATTCAGTTCAATACAGTATTAGCAGAACAGTATGACTGCGGGGGGTCCGAGTGGTAAGGAGCTGTAATAGAACGATGCTGGCAAATTCAATACTGTCAAATACAATTGTTCCGAACATGTGGGATAAATGACATATAGCGAGCGTTGGAACTACAGGGGAGGGTCTCCCATGACCCTAGAGTGAGGGTGATTTCTATTTGGGCTGCGGGGAAGATGGGTGAAGGTTTGTACGGTCGAGTAGGCAGACCATTTCCTCCAGAATCTGTGGGGATCAGCTTTGGTGAGAGTCATATCCAGGTATTCCTTGTTAAGTAGAGTATTTAGATCGGCTTTGACTTCTGTGACAGCTGGAGCAGTAGGAGACACCCAGTGACGGAGAATGACCCGTCTAGCGATCATAAAGCATGTGACAATTCAGGGTTTGTGTTTTCTGAGTGTAGAATTTCTATGCTTGTTGTGGGTCCCAGGGGCAGACAAAGGAAGACCATCCATGTATCCAAAGAGTAGAGGAAAAGGGTCCTTGGCAGGTTTCAGACCTGTGACTCGTAGTGATAAGAGCTCCACCTGATCCCAAAACTTTGAGATGAGGGTACAAGAACATAGTCTATGTAACAAGGTGGGGCGATGGGCAAGGCACCATGAGCATTCTTGGTAAGGGGAGTGTAGTGGCGAAAATGAGAAAGGGGCATAGGCGTGGTGAAGGATCTTGAGTTGCTGCTCCCTCCAGAATGCATTGCATATGAACGTGCAGGTGGTGTTGAATCCTGCTAGGATAAGAGGTTTTGTGGCAGGATGTGACAAAGCTTTATCCCAGGAGGTTTTGAGGTAGTCGAAGGTAGTGACCTCCAACCTTCTATCCAAAGAAATTCCACTCCATAAAGGTACCTGCCAAGGTTGTCCCCTATCCCCTCTCCTCTTCAATTTTGCCCTGGATCCCCTCTCCCGATTCCTCGCACTCCATGCCCCTTTCACGGGTGTTAAAATCGGCCAGGAGGATCTTCGCTCGGTCTTCTTCGCCGATGACATTTTGCTATTTACCTCTAACCCTGCACAGGATGTAATTACGGTCAAACAAATCTTCGATGGGTTCAGGCTGTGCTCAGGCCTTCGTATAAACTATACTAAAAGTGAGATACTTCCACTGGGAACCCAGAACCCCTCACATTGGGTTGCTTCCTCTCCTTTCCCGATAGCCAAATCCCACATCAAATACTTAGGAATTGTGATCGGTAAAACCATGTCCTCCCTGTATCAACACAACTATACTCAACTTCTAACCAAACTCACCAGAGAACTAGATAGCTGGTCCAAACTTCCCCTCTCCCTCGTCAGCAGATGTCATCTATATAAAATGGTCACCTTCCCTAAGTTACTATATGTCCTCCAGACTCTACCCTTACTCATCAAGCACAAGGATCTATACATGTTTCAAAAATCCCTCACTACATTCTTATGGTCCTCCAAAAAGTCCCGTATCGCCCTTCGTAAATTATACCCTCCCAGACTGAGAGGTGGCATGAACCTTCCGGACATAAGATTGTATAATCTGTGTAGTCTGGTGAGAGTGGGTATGGACTGGATTCATGGTACATCTAATTTCTCAAACCACACACTAGAATCACAATTGGTTAAACCCTATGAACTAGCAGCGGTCTTACAGTGCAAATTGGGTGATCTACCATTATCTCTTCGGCAAAATGTTCTTCTTAGAGACACTCGTGCTGCTTGGAAAGAACTCCAGAAAAAAATTGGGACTCAACAACACATATCCAAACATCTTCCCATCCGTGGACATCCCTCCGAGTCATCTCCACTTGGAACAAACATATTCCTTTTGGGCGTCTCATGGATTACAATTCATGGCTCAACTCTATGGCCTCACCTCTGGATCTCCGCTCTCATTCAGTACCCTTCAAACTCAATATGGACTCCCCCCGCCTCACTACCTATATATCCATCAGCTTCATGCTTTCATAACATCTCTCTGCTCAGACAAGCTTGGTCGCTTTGCCCCCGACCCTCAGGATTCACTACCACTGCAGTCCCCTCTACAACTCTCCCAAATATATCGCCCCATCCAGGCCACCCTGCAGTTCCAGTCTTCTCAATTTTTATTAATGCTTTATATAATAATTATTTTATTTTATTTTCATTACTTTTCTCTTTTTGCAATTGTTAATACTCTTGGAATTTGGTATATATGTCTCTTAAGCGCACTTTAACCAGACTAATGGTATTGGTGTCTTGACACTAAGACCACCTCTCATGAAAATGCTGTGGGTTTTCTTCTTCCTTTTTCTCTTCCTGATGGTGCTTTAGGTGTGTTTTGATTTGGTCGAACCCAGGGGTGGTGTGTTGGGGAAAGTCAGCTGGAGGCTATTATGGCCCCCCTCCCCGGGTTCACGGCCTGGTGAGGAACATCTCATAACTAATTTAGTTTTTCACCAACCTGGGCAGACTAGGATAGGGTATATGTCCTGTTGTCGAGACTTTCTTGCCATGTTAGTCGGTGTTAATGTTACAGAAGTCACCCTGAGTCCTAAAAGAGGTGAACACCTGAGCCGCCTAATCCCTTTTGTTTCACTTGTGTTCAAATTTCTGTTGCTGAGTTTCTAAATGCGAATGTACATGACACCTTTTAGCAGATATACCAGAATCTCAGAAATTATTTGCTGTAATGTATGACACTGTTCTAAATAAAGATTATATATAAAGAAAAATTTGTGAACAGCTGAAAAGAGTTGGGTTGTACTGTAGGTGCGAACATTAGGCTGCATGTAAGTAAGGCAGTCTCCTGTGGGATGAGTGTGTGGGGTGACAATTTGAAAATGTTTACTGTAGTCTGGGCTTTCTGGTGTGTGGATTTGGCTTTCCCTCCTCTCCCCCTGCACCCTCTCCAGTGTGTTTCCTTTTGGAGGGTCCGGTTTGGAGGAGTCTGGGTCCTAAAAATGACACCGCAGATGAGTTGTCCTTTGTAGGATTTTCTGTTGTTGGAGATGGGTTATTGGTTATGGAAGGCGCATGGATGTTTGGTTATGGAAGGCGCGTGGATGTTGTTTGTGGGTTTGTTGGCAGGTAGGAAGGTATGATTTTCATGTATGTCTTGAGTGGGGGTATCTGGTTTCTGATATGTGGCTGTATGGGTGGGCATGGGGACCAATAGTGGGTGATTGTGGTCTAATCTGCTGGGAATGAATTGTATCTGTATTTGGAGATTGTGGTTGAGGTTATGGCTTGGAGCAGAGGAATTTTTAAGTTTTGTTATTGGAAGATTTATAGTTTTATGTTTTCTTTGTTAGGATAATGGTGAGCCATAGGTGAGACTGGGTGGTTCTTATTTTGTATGGGGGTTATGGTTGGTAGGTGGTTTGCTTTTCACCAGTGGGCGTGGGGGCTGGGAAGTAGTTGTGAAAGAGGGGTTGATATTTAAGAGTGAGGGTATTGTAGTGGGATTACTGGGTTTCCAGGAGAAGATTATATTGTTATAATAGTCATCTAGGTCACATCTGAATAGACAAATTTGTCTCCCACTGCAATAACAACAATGTGAGCCTATCCTTGACTTCTTTACAAGATAACACACATTAGATCTATACCATAAAAAAAAAACCTTATCCATGGCAAAAATTCCAACAAACCAACCGCAGACAACTTCATCTTAAATTAAAACAGCTGCTACCATCCTCGCTGGCTCAACAATATTCCCAAGAGCCAATTCTGTTGCCCCAGACCTAATTGCATAAAACAATCTGACTACCAGAGTCAGAGCAAAACACTCAAACAAAAATTTCTAGAAAAAGGATACTCTCTGCCACTCATTGGAAAATGAGAACGCATCCAGTCAGCCGTTTCACCACCCAGTTCCACAACAAACATGGAACACATAGTAAATAAACACTGGCCCATACTATTGCAAGACCCCCATCTGAAAGATAGTATACCCAAAAAAAAAACAAATTCATCTACAGAAAAGCCCCTAGCATAAAAGGGAAAATAGCACCAAGTAAATTGAAGGTCACCAAGCACCAATCCTCATCTTTAAAATTTTGTTTCCATTGTTGGCATGTGCCAGTGTCAGAAATCTTTGTGCCTTACATGCAGTTCTGTCCATCAGGGACAAAAAGAATTCACAGTCAAAGGGAAAACCTACAAAATACAAGAGTTCTATACGTGCGCCACCGAATACGTGGTCTACTGCTTAGTCTGCCCCTGCGGCCTATACTGTGTGGGCAGAACAATACGTGCCCTACGTAAACGTTTCAAGGAACACCGCAGGCTCATTGAAGCTAACAAAGATCAACACAGTGTCCCCCGACACTTCGCAGAAAATCATCATAAATCCACCACAGGCCTAAAAGTATGGGTCATTGAATCTATACCCGCCAGCTTCTCTGAAACAGAGAGATTCCAACATCTCTGCCAAAGAGAAACATATTGGATATATGCCTTAGATGTACTCTCACCAGGGGGTGTAAATAAAGAACTGGAAATCAACACCATGCTTTAGAATTGGACAATGCCCCATACACTACATCAACTCAGATACCATCCACTCAATTGTCTTCAAAGGCATTTACATACCTTCTATTACTACTCCTAACCCAGCATTAGGTGCACTCTGATCACACATATATGTGTGCTATGTTCTCCACATATATGTATACCATAAGTCCATATCGTAAAAAGTTAAACATTCCGCGCTATGAATAATAAAAGAGCTGCTGCCTCCCTCTGAATATAACCAAAGTTATATAGGATTATGTGAAAAGTTGAAAAGTGTAAGGGTCAGTGGCGCTGCCTAGAGAGAGGGACTACTAAGTGTACAGTATTAGAGTGTACAGTGCATGTACAAATATATTGCCAATAATCACATAAAGTGATAAATTAGTGGTGTATCGTGTAAAGTGTCCCAGTGTTTCAAATACATAAATACATTCAAGTAAATATATAAAAAAGGTGGATATTAAATTTCAAATATATTACAGTATGCAAAAATGTAAAAAATATATATAAATGTGCATATACAAATATATTGCCACTATATCACATATAGTGAAAAATGAATCGTGTATCATCTAAAGTGTCCCAGTGTTGTGAATAAATAAATACATCCAAGTAAATATAAAGGTGGATATTGAATCACATATGTTATCAGGTGCAAATAGTGTTGGGATATACCCAGGATAAATAAATAATATAAACAATGACCGTTCAATAAATAGGTGTATCATCAACACATCAGTGCTAATATAAATATCAGTGCCAGTATAAAAATTAGTAGTCCATGCAGATATCCAAAAGTTAGTTGGTGAATAAGTGGTGGTGTTACTCCCAAGTAATGAGAAGCCAGGTGAGATGGGGGTGCTCGTGGTCCCTCTGGTAACAAATGCACTCATCAGAAATAATCACCCCACACAGGGGTATCTCGCCAGGGTATTAGGGTAGAGAAATCCTCTCAATCAGCTGGGGTATATCAGGGATGAGACATTAAGTAACCAGGGTGGATGATTCTTTAATAAGTTGCTGCCCGGGTAACTTCGGTCTTTAGCTTGTGGGGTGATCCCCACAGGGGATAAAAAGAAGGGCCAAATAGTGTGATACCATTTAAATGATAGCTAATTATAATAAATGCAGGGTCCTCACAAATTGGTAGAAAAACACAAGCGCTGTAACAAATGCCTTTCCAGAACACGATTTGTGTGACGTAATGTCGCTATACGCGTTTCGTTAAACCCGATATGGCTAACCCAATCAGGGAATACTTGCGAGCCAATAATTAAAAGGAAACGTCCATCGTAGGAACGTTACCCATTTCAGTATGTAAAAGGCAACATTAATGTGTATATGCTATATCTATAAACAATATATAAATCATTTATTAAAAAATGTATATTAAAAAAGAATTAAACTAATTTCCAAAAGTGAATACCATATGCACCTACATAAAAATATAAATATATAAAACAGACAATAGAGGCTAAGAAATTGCCCATTAATGTGATGTGTAAAAGGAATAATGTGAAAATAGATTAAATAATGATAAAAATTACACATATATGTGCGTGTTATAAAAGCAACTATGATATTAAGATCCTAAGTGTGTAGAGGATCCTGCCAGATAAAAGTCATTGGCATGGTATTTTAAATTTATCGCCAATGGGATTGACCAGGAGGTGTCACCTAAGGAACCTGGAAAGGTGGTATAAATCATGTATAAACCTAATCCACAATTGCACAATTGGTATTAGTCTGTAGCAGAAGGCAATAATTGTTAATAGAACGGAACTGGTCACTGGATCAAGGTAAGGGAGTATTTAAATTAGGGGAGGGGCATATAAATAAATACAATATGTTTAATTCCAATAAGAGTATGGGAAGGAATGGAGAGTGTTAATCAGCTTATAAGCCTCAATTGAAAGAAGGATTCAAATTTTAAAATTCGATATGAAACAATACAGATCAATATCAATGTTAAGTTCAATATCAATGTAAAGTATTTAATCTTTAGATCCATATTTTTTCATTTTCTTATTGTCCCCTCTCCAATGATTTTTGATCAATACCATAAAATATCATCCCCTTAGGGTCCTTCCGGTGGACTTCCAAAAAATGTCTCGATAAACTGTGTTTCGGGAACCCCTTTTTTATATTATTATTATGTTCTCGTATTCTCACAAATAACGGTCTGGTGGTCCTCCCCACATATTGCAACCGACATGGACACTCGATCACATATGTAACCAGGGTGGTGTTACATGCGATGAGTTCTCTTATTTGGAACTCCTCATTACTCTTCCTGGACTTGAAACTCATGATTTTCCGGGGTTGGGTCTTGTTATTCTTACACGGTAGGCATCGGTTGCATCCAGTAAAACCTTTAATTCCCAGGAACATTTTGACGTTATTGGGGGGGTCTACCACATTATGGACTAAATGGTTTCCTAAAGTAGGGGCCTTCCTATATATAAATTTCGGCTTATTGGGGAGATATTTGGAGAGGGTTTTGTCAGATTTTAATATCGGCTAATATTTTTTAACAAACCATTCTGTAGCTTTAAACTGCTTGTGAAAGCCAGTGATAAAGGCCAAGTCGGAATGTGTATTTTTCTCCCTCACTTTTTTAGTCAATAATTCTTCTCTATTCAAGTTCTTCACTTTACCCTTTACTGTCTCCAAACAATTCTTCTGCTACCCTTTTTCTTCGAACCTTTGGGTCAAGATGGCCACTTGTTGATCAAAGTCTTCCATGTGGTCACAATTCCTTATCAACCGTACAAATTGACCTTTTGGAATTCCATTTTGGATGGTGGCAACTAGTCATTGGTATATACCCAACCTAGCTGTAGGTTTGAAAAGGGTTCTGATGCGTAGGCTATTCCGTTCCTTAAAAATTGGTAAATCTAAATAGTTGATTTGAACTTGATCTTATATTGATTGGTATTAAGCTCCTGAAAAAAATCTAGCAGAGAGTTTTCGGTGCCTTCCCATATGATGATAATATAATCTTTATATCTTCTATAAAACAATAAGTTCGGTATGGTTCTTGCATAAATGTGTTCTTCTTCCAACATATCCGTGAATAAATTAGCTACGCTTGGGGTGTAGCGAGCCCCCATAGCCACGCCCTTGGTTTGGACATAGAAATCTTTTTTTTACCAAAAAATGGATGTTCCCCATGGCCAATTCCAAACCTTCTAGTATATATTTAATCTGTGCTTGTTTTAAATCTGTATTCTCATGGAGTACTTTGCTAACACCTTTTAGGCCATCTTGTTGTCTAACACTAGTGTATAAGGAGTTAGCATCTATCGTGGCCAAAATACAGGTATTGGAAAGATTAATATTTTTCAGTTCCCTTATTAATTCTGTGCTATCCTTCAAATATGATTTACCCTTTTGTACCAGCGGTTGTAAAAATCGGTCTAGGTATTCCCCTAGCTTCGAGAGACTTCATCCAATTCCACTAACAATGGGTCTCCCCGGATGTTCTAGTTGGATTCTTTTGTATCTTTGGCAGATAATAAATTACCAGTGTTTTGGAGGATTCTGGAACAAAATATTTTGCTTCCTTGTTAGTTAAAATTCCCCTTTCGTTTCCTTTCTTGACAAAGTTCTTCAGTTTCTTCATATAGTTATTCTTGGGGTTACCATTAAATTTTTGATATGTCCCTTTGTAATGTTCTGGTACCTCTGGTACCCTTGTTCCATATTTCTCTCTTACTAAATTGCGTCCCATCTTGTGTAACAAGAGACGCATATACCTTTAAGACCGGATGACATCATTGCCGAGCGCCGCTATGAGCGGCTATTTCAATCGCCGGCTTTCTCTCACTCATCGCTCGTTCAAACCACATGTTCACCGCACCTTCTCCTGTGAAGTCGGAGCTGCTGACATTTCCTTTGCTGAACTGACGCCGGAACCTCGCCGCTGATCCGTATCTCGCTACGGGATCACCTCTCTATCTATGGACATTGTTACTACTAACCTATCTAAGTGATAGGTACCCCACAGGGGATTCCTTACTAACCAATCTCCTACTGTCATCTACTGCAATTACCAGGACTATCTATCTATCTATTCCATACCATCTGCATAGACTGTTAGCTCTTGGGACTACCTTCAACTATCCTTGCACTAGGTTACTCTGTCTAAGTATACTCCATCTGTGTCCTCTTACCATCTGCACTATACTAGACATCAGTACCTATCTGCTTTACCATCACCTGCAACTCTCCTAATATTACTCCTAGTAATCACCATACAACCTGTCTCTCATCTATACATTCTCATATGTTCTATCCCTCCACTAAAACATCTAATTGAGTATATGTATATTGCATAACAGGCTGTACACCGTGATGAAGTCCTGAGAGTTGGATAGGTTTATTCAACAGTATCTCTACAAGGCTACTGAGTGTGATAATTCTGCAGCTGAAAATCCATCCATTAACAAAAACGCATGAACGTTACAGATTGAACGAGCCTTAAAAAAAATATGGATTCAGCAGAATTACCCACTCATGTACTACAATTAAAACAGCAAGTAGATGCATTGATCCTTGCGCTTACAGAGGTACAAAACGAAAATCAGACCTTGAGACAGCAGGTTGGCCGTCTCACACAGCTTTCTGCTACTCAGCCCCGTGAGCCTAAGATAAACCCTCCTCTAGTGTTTTCTGGTGATCGGAGCAAATTTCGTGAATTTAAAAACGCATGTCGTTTGCTTTTTTTGTTAAAACCTCTAACCTACACCACTGACCAAATTAAAGTTTGTACCATCATCTCCTATTTAACGGGTGAACCCCGGGCCTGGGCAGACGCTCTCTTTGAAAAGGATGATCCACTCCTTAATTCTTACCCTCTATTCCTAGCACAACTCGATAGTTTATATGAAGACCCCAATAAGCAGAGTACCGCTGATACCCAGTTACGGGCCTTGAAACAAGGAAGGAGACCCGCTGAAGATTTCGTGGCAAATTTTAAAAGATGGTCCCCTGATTCAGGGTGGAACGACACATCTTTGAGAACGCAGTTTAGACTCGGCCTATCTGAGGCCGTTAAAGACGAGCTCGCCCGAGCGGATTTACCTGGCACTCTGGAGGGACTGATACAGACCAGTATCAATATTGACAGACGACTACGAGAAAGAAAGGCTGAGAAGATGGGCTCACCATTTTCCAGTCCTTCTCGGATGTTGCCTGCTGACCCTACTCCTATGGAGGTAGGAATGATACGCCCACCTCTGACCCTTTCTGAACGTGCCAGAAGGAAGACCGAACGTCTCTGCATGTACTGCTCATCCCCTAATCATTTGATAAGCGGCTGTCCCCTTGTCCGCAGAAAAGAGGGTGAGGGTTCAAATGTCTTGCTAGGCGGACTCACAACTTCCTTTTCTAATCCTTATCTTTTTGTTCATTTAACATTGCAGTGGGACCAAACTAGGATCACCACCAAGGCTATGATCGACACAGGATCTTGTGGAAACTACATTGACATTTGTTTTGTCTCCCTTAATAAAATACCTATTGTTTCAAAACCCAAACCTGTCTCCGTTAGTTTTATTAACGGTACCCCCCTATCCTCTGGTCCTATCACCAGTCAGACACAGGCACTCCTTGTAACTGCTGACGAGTCTCATGTGGAGACCACCACCTTTGATGTGTTAACATCACCACATTTCCCAATCATTTTGGGACTTCCCTGGTTACACATACATCAACCAATCATCGATTGGAAAACAAGAACGCTAGCGTTCTCTTCTCACTATTGTGAAACGACGTGTAATCTCCCCACATATGATAGGATCCTGTCTGTAGTGCCGGATGACATTATACCCAAGTGTTATCAGGACTTATCAGAGGTTTTCCTTGAAAAAAACGCTCAAATGCTACCTCCTCATAGGGACTATGATTGTTGTATCGATCTACTCCCCAATAGCAAGTTGCCCTTCGGACATGTTTATCCTCTCTCACAGGATGAACTCTCTCATCTTAAGGAGTATCTGGATGAGAACTTGGCAAAAGGATTCATCCGACCTTCTACTTCCTCCACTGCTGCTGGACTCTTCTTTGTCCGCAATAAGGATTCTAGCCTTAGGCCTATCATTGATTTCAGACAATTAAATGCCATTACAATAAAGGATCGTTATCCTTTACCTCTTATTCCTGAACTTATCGAACAGGTGCGTGGAGCTTCTCTCTTTTCAAAATTGGACCTAAAAGGGGCATACAATTTAATTCGAATCCGTAAAGGGGATGAATGGAAGACGGCATTCAGAACCAGATACGGACTGTTTGAGTACCTTGTAATGCCATTTGGGCTATGTAATGCTCCCGCAGCCTTCCAACGGTTTATAAATGAGATATTCAGAGACTTGCTTGATGTTTGTGTTGTAGTATATTTGGACGATATACTTATCTATTCTCATTCCTTACCTGAGCACATAAAACATGTGAGACTTGTGTTGTCAAGACTACTTGCACATAACTTATATGTTAAATCAAAAAAATGTTTGTTTCATAAAGAGGAAGTACTATTCCTAGGATATATTATATCAAAAAATGGAATCAAGATGGACATGAGCAAAATATCCTGCATTCTAGATTGGCCTGTGCCAACCACTCGCAAAGCATTGCAAAGGTTCCTAGGATTCTCTAACTACTATAGGAAATTCATTAAGAACTTCTCTGCGATTGTGAAACCTCTCACACAACTCACAAGCACGAAGAAACCATTTAATTGGTCAAAAGAAGCAGATGGAGCATTCTGTCTGCTGAAATCAAGCTTCACTACTGCCCCCATACTATGCCATCCAGACCCATCCCTTCAATACATCTTGGAGGTAGATGCGTCAAATATGGCAGTAGGAGCAGTTCTCTCACAACGACCAACAAACACCTCACCTCTTCACCCAGTTGCTTTCTTCTCAAAGTCATTAAGCAGCCCCAAGGTGAACTACCCAGTAGGAGAGAAGGAGTTATTAGCCATAAAACTGGCATTAGAGAATTGGCGACATCTACTTGAGGGCACTCAATTGCCAATCCTGATATATACTGATCACAAAAACCTTCAATACCTTCAGACTAATAGAACTCTTTCCCACCGGCAGGTTCGGTGGTCATTATTCTTTCTGAGGTTTAATTTTTTAGTGACTTATACGCCCGCAGACAAAAATAAAAAAGCGGATGCACATTCACGACTAGCTGAGAAAGATTCTACCGAGGTTCCCTCAGTTCCTATAATACCACTTGAACGTATTATCGGGGTCATTCCCTGAAGGAAGAGATTTTGCACAGCATAGGACTGGACTCACCTCCACCACAACTAACTACTGACGCAGAAGGCTTCCTCTATTACAACGATAAATTATACATACCCCCTACTATGCGAACCAAGATCTTGGAATTGTCGCATGATGTACCTATGGCAGGACATATGGGTATGACTAAAACTTTCAATCTACTTACTAGGCAGTTTTGGTGGCCAGACATGAAGACAACCGTAAAAAAGTTCGTTTCATCTTGTGATATCTGTGCAAGGTCTAAAATCGACAACACGAAACCATCGGGGTTACTTTGTAGTTTACCGATACCCCAGGTTCCGTGGGAAGTGGTATCCTTAGACTTCATAGTGGAACTACCACCTTCCAAAGGATTCAACACCATCTTGGTATCAGTGGACCATCTGACCAAGATGGCACATTTTACTCCTATCCGAAGACTACCTTCGTCCAAACAAACAGCGGAATTACTTGTGAAACATGTCTTTAAGTTACATGGTATTCCAAAAACACTGCTGTCTGACCGTGGTTCACAATTCATCTCAAAGTTTTGGCTAGCTCTATGTCAGATACTACGAATAGAGCGTAAACTTACTTCTCCATACCACCCTCAGACCAACGGACAGACAGAGAGAGTTAACCAGTGCATTGAACAGTATCTGCGTTGCTATACTTCGTATCTACAGGACGATTGGGCAGATCTCCTCCCGCTGGCGGAATTCGCCTATAACAACGCGACTCATAGCACAACTAAACAACATTTTACCTAAATTACGGGTTTCATCCCACACTCCTTCCACCACGTATTTGCCATCAAGTAATCCAGTGGCATCTGATTATCTTGCCCAGATAAAGGATTCTCTGGGATTACTCAACAATACCATATCACATGCTCATAGCCAACAAAAGAGGTACTACGACCTCCGTAGGAAACCCTCTCCCCAATATGCCATTGGGGATCTTGTTTGGCTTTCTACAAAAAATCTGAGATTAAAAATTCCTAGTAAAAAACTTGGACCTCTATTTCTGGGACCTTTCCCAATAGAGAAACTTATTGGAAAAGCTGCAGTACAACTCACATTACCAGCAGACCTCAAGATACATCCTATCTTCCATGTGTCTCTACTGAAGCCCCATGTTCCTAACTAAGGAATAAGGCCTACTATCTCACCTCCACCTCCTGTACAAGTGGAAGGTGGAGAAGAATTTGAGATAAAAGAAATTTTGGATTCCCGTTTCAATAGAAGAAGACTCCAGTATCTTGTACAATGGAAGAACTATGGGCCCCAAGATGACACCTGGCTGGATACCTCCGATATACATGCCCCTAGACTGATTCGCAATTTCCACTCGAAATATCCAGAAAAAACAGTTCTAGAGGCCTTCCGGAGCCGGCCTTAAGGGGGGGGGGGGTACTGTAATGTTCTGGTACCTCTGGTACCCTTGTTCCATATTTCTCTCTTACTAAATTGCGTCCCATCTTGTGTAACAAGAGACGCATATACCTTTAAGACCGGATGACATCATTGCCGAGCGCCGCTATGAGCGGCTATTTCAATCGCCGGCTTTCTCTCACTCATCGCTCGTTCAAACCACATGTTCACCGCACCTTCTCCTGTGAAGTCGGAGCTGCTGACATTTCCTTTGCTGAACTGACGCCGGAACCTCGCCGCTGATCCGTATCTTGCTACGGGATCACCTCTCTATCTATGGACATTGTTACTACTAACCTATCTAAGTGATAAGTACCCCACAGGGGATTCCTTACTAACCAATCTCCTACTGTCATCTACTGCAATTACCAGGACTATCTATCTATCTATCTATTCCATACCATCTGCATAGACTGTTAGCTCTTGGGACTACCTTCAACTATCCTTTCACTAGGTTACTCTGTCTAAGTATACTCCATCTGTGTCCTCTTACCATCTGCACTATACTAGACATCAGTACCTATCTGCTTTACCATCACCTGCAACTCTCCTAATATTACTCCTAGTAATCACCATACAACCTGTCTCTCATCTATACATTCTCATATGTTCTATCCCTCCACTAAAACATCTGATTGAGTATATGTATATTGCATAACAGGCTGCACACCGTGATGAAGTCCTGAGAGTTGGATAGGTTTATTCAACAGTATCTCTACAAGGCTACTGAGTGTGATAATTCTGCAGCTGAAAATCCATCCATTAACAAAAACGCATGAACGTTACACCCTTCCACTTGTAACAGATTTTCCATTTCTTTTTCATAGTCTTGTTTTTTGAGGATAACAAGACCGCCCCTCTTGTCTGCTTATCGAATAACTATTCCTTTCTTGTTCTCTATACTTTTAATAGATTTCCAAATATTCTTGTTCTATTTGTGATTCATTTCCAGGTTCCTTAAATCTTCCTCTAACATTTGTTGGAAGGCACCCATGCCTTCATTGCCAGGAACTTTCGGGTTAAACAAGGAGTTGTTCCTTAAGCCCGTACTCTGAGGTAAAGGTTCAGTTTCCTCATAAATTTATGTAGGTCTATGAACACCTCAAATTTGTCCATATCTTTGGTAGGGACATAATTAAGGCCAAGGTCTAGGACCTGGAGTTCCTCTTTCGTAAATTCCATTCCACTAAAATTGAAGATGCCTTGTCCTAGTACTCTCGCCTTCTTTTTCTTTCTACCTTCTCTCTTGCCTCTTGTCCCTTTTCGCCTTCTCAGTAGGTATTTCTGAAATTGTGTCTCACATTGTTTGCTTGGTTGTATCCTCTCCAATTTCCCATCTGCCCTCCTATTCCTCTGTATTGGGGGGTCCTCTGTCTGATATCTGGTCCTCTCCCCAATGGTTGTTGTAACCTTGTGGTTTATTTATATGACCCTCCCCTAATTTAAATACTCCCTTACCTTGATCCAGTGACCAGTTCCCTTCTATTAACAATTATTGCCTTCCCCTACAGACTAATACCAATTGTGCAATTGTGGATTAGGTATAACATATACATGATTTATACCACCTTTCCAGGTTCCTTAGGTGACACCTCCTGGTCAATCACATTGGCGATACATTTAAAATACCATGCCAACGACTTTTATCTGGCAGGATCCTCTACACACTTAGGATCTTAATATAATAGTTGCTTTTATAACACGCACATATATGTGTAATTTTTATCATTATTTAATCTATTTCACATTATTAATTTTACACATCACATTCATGGGCAATTTTTCAGCCTCTATTGTCTGTTTTATATATTTATATTTTTATGTAGGTGCATATGGAATTCACTTTTGGACCTTAGTTTAATTCTTTTTTAATATATATTTTTTAATAAATGATTTATATATTGTTTTTAGATATAGCATATGCACATTAATGTTGCCTTTTAAATACTGAATTGGGTAACCTACCCACGATGAACTGTAAGAATATTTAATAATAATATCTCGCGCTCGTACTTCATTATGTCAGAAATTTATACTGCTCTGAATATAACAGTGTCGATTTATGGTTAATAAGCAAAGATCTATGAGAAAGGAGAATCTTCACCTATTGCCACAAATCAATATGTCGTGAATTATTTTTAATTGATTAATTTCTTTTTAAAAGTATATACCAATCTTAGTGAGTACAGTCTACAGTATGGAATATATATAAAATATTTATTCTCAAGACATGTAATCACAATATATGATCAAACATGGAAGTGACACAAAGAAACAACTCTACATAAAATACTAACTTCAAACAATCAATGCAATGTGATGTTTAGCTCAATAATGAAAGTGAAACTGAATCAAAGTGAAAGCAAAACGAAAGCAAGATTACCATTTCTCCAGGTATAGCATGAACCATAGGTATGTGTTCTATATAAACAGACCCCAATTGTCTGTGAATCACACGGCTGAAAGTCATTCCACTGCAGATGGAGTGAGAATAAGCCATGCAAAATGGAAGACTTAAAATTGCAAATAATGCACTAAATCTGATATTAATAAAAATGTATAAAAACAAAAATCAGCTTTTTAGAGAAAAATAAAACATATAAGGAAGGAAATAAACAATTGTTGAATAAAATCAAATAACATAGCAAGGCATATTTACCACACTTAAGATGGCGGCTAGCTTCAAATGGTCATTACCAGAGTCCTAAGATGGATGCCTTTCTTAAGATGGTGGCTTCCCTCCAAGTTTCAGATGAATGATGGAGCAAGATGGAGTATGTCTGGATGAGTCTATAGATGGATGTAGTAGTGTGTGTGGGATGTAAGTGTAAGGTGTGTTGGGCAGTGTAATGTGTCCTATCTCATATCTGGGTTGTTCTTTTATATGGTATGAACAAAGGGCTATAAAATTTACCATAAGTTAAACCCAGAGGGATGAAACATTATCCCCATTGGTTGGGATATTCTATACCTTAACTGGTGAGGTCATAGACACACCTCTCCTGATAATTAACCCATGTATGATAATAAAATTAAAGGATGATTTCTCTATGTTTAAGATTAATCATATAACACAACATAAAACTTTGTCCATACTCCCAGTACATACATAAATGTCCATCTGTATCTCCATCATTCACCTTGGCAAGTAATGCCATTTCAATAATTATATTTTAATGCAATATAATATTTCTTTATGGGAATATCTGAATAATCCCAAGACTGCATTTGGTATTTCGTCTATAGAGGGCAGTATCGTACCGTTCATTAGATTTCGTAGTTAACAGACAATTAAAACATATTGTTATCTGATGACCTTTGACCTGTTGGCTAGTGAAAGTCCATTAATTATTTGACCATGCCATAGGCTGTCAGACATTTTGTCTAGGACTGGTATTTATGATACCTTTGAACACTTCGACACAAACTTCTCTGAGATGAGGTAATTAGTGACGAGATACATATGTTCTTACACTTATTAGAAAAAGAATTCTAAGTAAGATTACTACTGTAAGAATATAAACCCAAAATGTGATATAACATTCCTAAATATATATGTATATGCCTTACATAATATAATGACATAATTATGGCTAATATCTTCTCACGCATAAGAATGTATCTATAAAAACTTATATAGTTCATCTTTAAATGTCTGCTAGAGTATACTGGGGTGTTGTCCATTGTTATATACAGATAAGATTACAAGCTAGACTAGTATGGTGTCTCGCTAATTGTCCCTTATCTGATGAGATGTCAATGTATTACCTTATTTATGATAAAAGGAATACAAAGACTTCTGTTGAAACTCTATTCTCTCTTGTAAGTTTGTAAGAGACATTTTGTTTAACAAGTACATATGAACTCTCCTTCACCTTAAAACAAGATGGACGCTGCACCATTCAGAATCTTATATGCATAAGATGAAATATACATGGCTTTTTAAATCCATTTTTTTTACCTATTATTATATTAATCACCCCCAATAATCCCGACAGAACATTTCCATTTAATTATTGGCTCTCAAGTATTCCTGGATTGAGTTAGCTATATCGGAATTAACATTGCCGTGTATTACGTTCCTTCAATAACACTAGTGCCCCACCGCTCTTCCGACTCCTGGAGTATGCAGTTTGCATTGTTTACTTCCAGCTTTTTCTTCAATAAATCCCCGTCACTAGGTTACCACAGAGTACAAATAACAGGGGTGTAGACGTAATGGGACGCTTCTGAAGACGTCACATGACGAAATGCATATAGCGCCATTACGTCTCTTCTGGTTTCCGGCATTTAGAAGGCAAATCACGTTCTGGAAAGGCATTTGTTACAACGCTTGTGTTTTTCTACTAATTTGTGAGGACCCTGCATTTATTATAATAAACTATCGTTTAAATGGTATCACACTATCTGGCCCTTCTTTTTTATCCCATGTGGGGATCACCCCACAAGCTAAAAACCAAAGTTACCTGGGCAGCAATTTATTAAAGAATCATCCACCCTGGTTACTGAATGTCTCATCACTGATATACCCCAGCTGATAGAGAGAATTTCTCTACCCTAATAGCCTGGGGAGATACCCCTGTGTTGGGTGATTATTGCTGGTGAGTGCATTTGTTACCAGAGGGAACACAAGCACCCCCACCTCACCTGGCTTCTCATTACTTGGGACTCGGGAGTAACACCACCACTTATTCACCACCTAACTTTTGGATATCTGCATGGACTACTAATTTTTATACTGGCACTGATATTTATATTAGCACTGATGTGTTGATGATACACCTATTTATTGAACGGTCATTGTTTATATTTATTTATCCTGGGTATATCCCAACACTATTTGCACCTGATCACATCTGTGATTCATTATCCACCTTTATATTTATTTGGATGTATTTATTTATTCATAGCACTGGGACACTTTAGATGATACACGATTTATTTTTCACTATATGTGATTTAGTGGCAATTTATTCGTAAATGCACATTTATATATATTTTTTACATTTTTGCATACTGTAATATATTTGAAATTTAATATCCACCTTTTTATATATTTACTTTAATGTATTTAAAACACTGGGACACTTTACATGATACACTAATTTCCCACTTTATGTGATTATTGGCAATATATTTGTACATGCACTGTACGCTCCAATACTGTACACTTAGTAGTCCCTCTCCCTAGGCAGCGCCACTGACCCTTACATTTTTCACATACATCCATATTGTATCTGCAGCATCCTCAACAACCTCATATTCAGTATACCTAAATCTGATCATATTTTGCCCCATACTCTTATATATTATTGTTTTATATTCTCTCTCTATATATATATATTTTTTTTTTTTTCTTTATAGCTCGATATCCCTGAGATTCCACGTACCTTTACCACTCCAACCTACCGTGCCACACTCTAAAACGACCTGTCATATATACTATGCACGTTACTGCAACAATAGCTTATTGTGTCACCCATATCACTACCATGGTACGATCGTATATGTATGCCTGCTTAAAGCCGTTTCCAATATGATATCCAGGGTACGACTGTATGTGTATGCCTACTTACAGCTGTTTTTAATACCATCCTCAGGCAATATACCCCCACAATTATATATGAATAAAATGGACCTACGGATAAAAAGCTGTGCTGTGGATGGGATCCAGTCGCCTTAAGGTCAGTAAATTCTGACCTTATTGAAGCATACCCATACGGATAATTTGATCCGGGAACCCTACGCAACCAGGCATGTAACCAAAAACACAGAAATAGAGAGAGGGAAGGTACCCTCTCTGGAAGGTTGCTAAAGAAGAGCTCACAGGGATTGGTTTGTGCAAAAACAAAATATAACCTTTATTAAATTTGGGTGCAGTACATACAAAAAATATGGAAATCAATAGGATAGATACAAAAAATAAATAAAAAACTACCTAGTTACAGATTGAGACTCGGTAGCTGATGGCCGACCCCTCGGGTCGGTGTCGGTTGTGCATGAAATGCAAATGCATCAACCTTGCCTGGCACCTGTGGCACCTACTGGGGTTCTGTTTTAGGAGCTTACTATGGGGAGCGAGTGACGTATGATAAATTCATTTGAGTCACCAATTTACTCAACCCTGTGTGTAGAGGTGTCTACTGCTCTGTATTCAGTTTATGTAAAAATGGTGTGTACCTTGGAAAAGCTTAATGGTGAGTATGGTAATGACCGGCAGAGGGCAAACGGACCTGCTTAAGGTAAGCAAGGACTGTCCATGTTCGGGTGATATAGAATGCACATAATTGCAACCAATCTAAGATTTAAGAAAGAATATGGTATATCACAAATCTAAATATACACATAAAAAGGGTGGCCACCCGACATGTAAACAGTTGCTGATTCCCTGTGGAGATCTCAGGGACTGTTCGGCACTTCCATAGTCATAGGGACAGAGAGTCCAATCATGTGATGGGGGTGGTGTATGTATCACCCGGTAGGTATGGGACACGGACAAGATCTTACTGGATCTACAGTTGGCGGGGGCAATGAAGTATTGATGGGACTTCAGTCTCAGCCCGTGGTGCACGGAGGGAGCAGGCCAATACGGAACTGGGGAGGTATTACCACAGCAAAGATAGGGATACAGGATATACCTGTCTTAAAGTGTGTGTAGTGATACTGATCAGGGATAGGGCCCACCTAGTCAGAGGAAAAAGGGTTTAATAGCGATGATCCATCCATAATCCTGGGTCAGTCCATCAAGGATAAGTAACATACAGTGTCTGTGTGTGGGGATCGTATCGCTCACCTTACCTCTCTGATTGACTCAAATGTGGGATGAAGAAGTCCAGTACCTCTGATCAGTCATCTACTCACAGTGGATGGTGTGTCTCCTCTTGTCCCTTGCAGTGGGATGCTCACCCTGGCCAGTGCTCAGACCTCTGGAAGTGCAGCCGGGAAGCTCTCTCACTCCGATGCTCTGTATCAGGCAGTAAGATGCCGCCGCTCCTGCGGCGCTGCTTGCTTCTGGCGTCCCACGTGGGTGTGCCGTGCTGGCCGTGCTGGTCCTCTAGAAGGTAGGTAAGCTTCCTACTGTGCCTGTCAGGTGCTGGCGTCGACCAGTTGACTAGTTTCGCGTGCCCTGCGCACGCTTCTTCAGAACTTAAAATGGTGTAGTCTCTTTGGGCAGAATAAATAGTAGTCCTGATTTTTTTGGCAATTGATTTCAGCTGTCCCATAATGCAGACTATTGCCATCTTGTGGTCAGACAATGATATCACATTTGTAAGTGCTCAGTGGCAAAGAATATTTAAAAACAAAACAAACATATAAAAACATATGTACAGATCTTGATGAGAGTATTCTGACTTTGTGGCTTGTCAATTTACAAAGATGGTAACATAGCTATTTATGTACTACGTATGCCGTCATTGATAAGCTGATAAAGTGCAGTCCCCCAGAGGGGATTAAATGCTTGACATTAGCATGGAGGATCGGTGGATCGAGTCTCTGTTTTTGTAAAAAATATATATATTATTAAGGAAATTTATTATTTTGCGAAATTCCCTATATTCTTTGTGGGAGGTACTTTTACATACATGGAAAACAGCCTGAGGAAAATATACCATAGAGGAAGTAATTGTTAGAGGATATATAGGGGCTAACCGAAGTATCTGACTTTGTGGCTTGTCAATTTACAAAGATGGTAACATAGCTATTTATGTACTACGTATGCCGTCATTGATAAGCTAATAAAGTGCAGTCCCCCAGAGGAGATCAAATGCTTGACATTAGCATGGAGGATCGGTGGATCGAGTCTCTGTTTTTGTAAAAAATATATATATTATTAAGGAAATTTATTATTTTGCGAAATTCCCTACATTCTTTGTGGGGGGTACTTATAATATATATGAATAAGCCCGCTCCTATCCCCCTTTTCCTTAATTTCCATATACCCTTGTCCCTTTTCTTCTATTTCCGCATACCCTAAAATGTTATTTATTTATTGCCATTATCAGTGCCATGGTACGATCGTATGTGTACTCCTGACAATACACTCCCATAGCCACTAACTAGCAATCCACCATCCAATCAAATCAGCCAGCTTTTCCCCTCTTCTTTCTCCTCCCCTTTTCTCCTATAAGCCCTCTGAACAAACATGGGCTTAGGTCTGACGAAGGAGCCGTGCATGCTCTGAAATGCGTTCACCTGATGCCATATCAGCTGTGTGCTTTTCAGCTTGGTTCTGGAACCTGGGCCACCATCTGCCTCTTTGCTTCCTCGTTGCTCCATGTCACCAGGCAATCCAGACAACTGCAGGATGGCTCTCTCATCCTCCCTCAACCGGCAGACAGAGGCACAGGGAACCAAAAGAAGACAGTTATTACGTGCCTTTTATCTCTGCCATCTTTAAAGTGTTTTTAATCCCTTGCACCAAATAATAAATCCTTTTAATACTGCACTTAGAGGCGTCTTTCATTTCCTCATATTAACCGATTTCATAACCTTTAAGTAAATAACACTTAACCCAAGCCAAGCCCAAGATAAAATTGTGTCTAATACTTAACCAAATACATCCTAACTGTTAGTGTGCTGGCAGCCAAGCCTGTTTGTTAATCTGGGTCAGATGTGTGACTCGGGGAGGGCTGGTATGACTCAGCAACATCTCTGGTAACTCCCCCTGCTTGCTGGAAACTTGGAGAAGATTCCAAAAGCAGTTGGGGGGAGTCTAGGAAGAGCTGCTTGGAGTGTTCTGAGGGCCCTGACCAATCCCCAACAAATGGGTTTGCAGGGGGCAGCCCCCCTCAAATAATCAGGGTCATCCCAGCTGTGGCAGTGGGAATTTGGGTAGAAGATGGAGATGAAATGTTAGGGTGTCAGAGGCCTTTGAGACTAGCCCCCCTAGTCTGGGGGGATGAACTCAGGCCTGGGTTTGGGTGCAGAAGGGACCCCTTCTCATGGCACATGGAGGGATCCTGACCAGGAGGCATGAGAGCAAGGAGAGGACAGCAGGAGAACACTGCCAGGCATGTCTCCAGGGAAAAAGACAGCCAGGAAGGCTGGTGAGTGATGCAGTCAGAGGACTGTGAGACATGCCTGAGGAGACCAGGTGCAAGCAGTCTGGGATGGATGCAGAGTCAGTCTGGGAGGACTGTGGAGAAGTAGCCAAGAGGACTAATAAAAAGGGGCAGCTGCAGTCAGGCTGGCTGGCTGTGCCTGAAGAGCTGGTACTGGGAGCAGTAGCCACAGGAAAAGTAAAGCTAGCACAAAAGACCTGTCTTTTTTCTACACTACAAAAGGGGCCCATGGTCCCTGCCTGCATAGGGCATTTACTCCGGATCTGACTGAGACCGTGTTGTCATTTTGTGAATTTGTCAGTGCTTGCTGGTCTGAGGAGATGTGGTTCTACAAGCAAGATTGTGCTGGAGGTAGAAGAGCAGAAGTGTATATATTTACTGTAGGACTAAGAAAAGATGGGGCTTTGTATAGGCCGATGGAAAGACGAGGATCACAGATATCACACACTTATATTAAAATTATTTTCTTTATTGTGCATCTATGTATAAAAAATATATATCATATAGCAGCCCTCAAATTTTTCACTCGCCTTCTCGCATTTTGCGAGTGAAAAATGACTGAATGCGAGCAAGGAGAGGAAGAAACAGAACACTGTCTGGACGTGCAGGGGTGGGCAGTGTCCATATCTGTGATGAGGGGGGGACGGACGCACTAGGAGCTTCTGCCTTCACCTGCCTGACAGGAGTGAATGTCATTCTCCCTCCTGTTATTGCAGCAGCACAATGCATGATTTCTGGACTCCTCCGTTCCAGCCACTTATCTCTCCTGCAGCCGTTAATCACTTCTCTCCTTCCAAGCTCCCCCCCCCCCCTCCCCTGTTGGTTTGTTCTACTTGGCCAGGTTACTTTCAATTTGTCCGTCTCCTCTCCTCGCACTTGTCTTTATCTTCCCTGCACAATCGTAAGTCCTCTGTTCATGTTAACCCTTCATCTACTTCTCTCTTTCAGCTGTCCTCTCCATAAATCTGTACTGTATGTCCTGCAGCCTCTGGTCCCAGCTCTGATCATTCCAAGCAGCCATTTAGCTGACCCTGTCCTGTCCCAAAATACAGCCTTAGCACTTTCTTTACAGCCCTTCACTCTGTTCTTCATTAACATATATTATTACAACCCAGACCCCCCAGACCCCCCTATTCACTCTCTTATCCCTAATAACTGGTGAACTGTGGTTTGGCCAGTGTAATTGTATGTGCGTTTTACCTGGATTTTAGGTGCATTTCTATTGAATTTCTATTACAAAGTGCGTTTTCATGAAAGCGCTTTAAAGTCCTGCATGTTGCATCTTTGATGCGGGTTCAGAAAATGCACTGTGTAATAGAATTCAATAGAAATGCACCTAAAATCCAGGTAAAACGCACATACAATCACACTGTTGTTATTAATATTTATTTGTGCAACTTCTGCAGTCATGCAAAGACATTTAACAGTGTAATTTTATAAAATAATTTTTTGAGGGCGCATTTAGGGGCGGGGCAGGGTAGGGGTTAGGTGGGGCAAGTAGTGGTGAGTAACCCTTAAGGCCTGGCTAGTAGCTCAGGACTTGAAATTTTGAGCCCTGTCATATAGACATATATCAAAATAGAAATCTAAAAGAAAAAAGACCACATGTGTAAAAACAAATTCCCATAGGGAATGCTGATACTGTGTATCACAGAAGATGGTACGGTCTCTATGTAGCACGGTCTAGGGTCCCCAGCAAGACGACGCGTTTCGCAGCAAGGCTTCCTCAGGGCCAGAGACCAAAACAGACCAATATTTCCCACTGCGACAGTGACCTGGACACATGCGAGAAGGGGCAGCTCACCACAGATGATATATAGGAACAGGTGTGCTCTGGATCAACTGCAAGCGTGCAGATGGAGAAGGCATTCCATTAAATATCTTTTAAATGTCAAACAGCACCCATAACATGCTTATGATGGACCAATTCATTTCAGCATTCTATATTAGTATTGCTGAGGCCTCAGCATAGAACACTGTACATATGAGGCAGGCAGTTCCCAAAATTGTATTTCCAATATTCAAATATCTTAGCGGCATCACACACATTCTCCACCTGGCCACCAAAGTAAAGGACTCCTTATGTCCATCATTACAGCGCGAGCCTGCCTGTATATATTTACTGGATGCACATAATTTGTGTCCCTGAAGATTTCTGTGCTGATTAAGTGGGCATCCCACAATAACCCTTTACCCGTCCAAGTTTAATCCCCCTTAATAATAAAAAAAAAAAAACCCAAGCTCAGATTCCTGCCTCCAGAGTGAGTGGAGAATTCATATGCCTGCCTGTGCAGGGCGGGAGATACGCATATTCACCAGCAGCTGGAACGGGGGTAGCGCTAAATATGTCACAAGCATTCCTGCCCCTTTATAGACAATAGGCAATTAGGGATAAATGGGGGTTTAAGGTGCCAGTGTACAAAAAGGAACATTCAATATAACATTAAAACATTATTTTCTTGTACAAAATATAAAAACATATATAAAAATAAATTATTTTACATGTGCAGTGCAGTTAATCCATTTCACTCTACATGTTTCGCTATGATTTAGCTTTTTCAGGGGTTTAATTATGGACTGCACATAAGAACGCTACAAGAAAAAATATTTATCAATAATCACATAAGAAACCATTGTATTTGAATCTAAGTTCTCAAGCCACACACATCAAATAATGCTTACACTGATAGGTCCTCTGGAAGGAATATAGGTCCAACAGATATATACCCAGATAAGTGGTATACAATGGGTTAACCAGCAAAGATACTTGAGACACTCACTAGTAGATTGATTCCAGGTGTATTGGGAAAGATATCAGCATACCATAGGGAATGATAAACCAGGAATGGTAACACCTGAAAGAAGATGCAAATCGAAAATTATGTTATAGACGACAAAAAGGTTTTTATTATTAAATGCATGTCATGAATAGGGAATGACAATACATACCCATAGACAGGGAACAAGGTTTTAATTGCGGACTGAAATAGTTAGACGATTATTAAAGTTCATGGCAGTCCCACCAGTAGGCCTGAAATCTCATGGAATGGTAAGGTCCTTTAAATAGTTGATACCTATACAAATAATGGCCAAATAAACCTTCAGGAGTCTGTAAAAGAGGAGCAGAGATCGGCCAGAAATCAGATTTTTAACTATGGCGAATTAAGATATACTGTATATAGATCTTATCTAGTGTCTCAATACACAATAGCATCAGTGGGCATCCTCACCCCCAGAGCACCGCAACGCTAAATAGTGCCTCTGCCTGGCCTGGCTATTTGTATCCCCCCCTCCCAGGTGTCCAATGGGGCCTGTGGATGTGCGGACGCCGAATATGACCATCTGCACATGCGCAAGATGGTGCAGAATCTGACGTCAGGTGCATGCGCCATGAGTCCGATGGCGCCATCTTGAAAAATCCTGGAAGACAGGCCGAGGGTAAACAGAATCCCTGCACCCATCTCAGGAATGAAGCAGTTGGAAACGACAGCATAACAACATGGCCAGATAACAGGACATCGGCCAGACAGGGAGACAGACAGTGACATGCCTCTGCTGACAAACTGCCCGCCGATGTCCCGGGTGTCTGTATAGTAGCCCATCCATACCTTTTACACCTAAATTAATTTGCTGCAAGCCTTGGACAGTTTTTTCGTCCCTGAGGGGGCTTGGTTGGTAGCTATTGATGTGGAGGTTCTCTATAACTCAATCCCCCACCATCTTGGGGTTCGGGTTGTAGAGAGCTTAATTTCTGAAAGAGGCTTTACAGCAGGCCCCTACAATTAATCTGTCCTGGAATTGCTGAAATTTATCTTAACTTACAACTTAACTAACTAACTAACTTAACTAACTAACTTGTGGCTTTTTTCAAAAATCCTAGAGGTCAATTAATTCAATTTAAAATTCACCATGTCTTGTCATCAAAGAACTATAAGCTTTTTGAATATTCAGATCTTCATAAATCCTGATGGTAGCATAGGATCTTCCCTATTCAGAAAGCCTTCTGCGGGGAATACAATCCTTCACGCTACTAGTTCTCATCCAACTCCCTTATTAACGAGTATACAATACAGTCAATATTTATGGTTAAAAAGAAATTGCAGCAGCCAACAGGATTTTGAAATGGAGGCTCATGAGCAGAGGATACAGTCATTCCTGCCTTAAAAATACCTATCAGAGAGCTAATAACCAAACTAGAGTTACGTTGTTACATTCTGTGAACTTTAGAACATCAGAAGGGAATGTAAGATTGATTACCAGATATTATGGTCATCGTAGACAAGTACGACAAATCCTGGACAAGTTTTGGCATCTTTTGATGAAACAATCTCAAAGTATGTCAATGCACGACCGCAGATTACTTTTAGAAAATCTTCCTCTTTTAAATACCAGCTAGTTAAAAGTCACTACTCCAACAAAAGAAGACCCTTAGTTGCCAATTCTATTGGAACAAAACCATGCAGAAAATGTAATTTCTGCAGTTTCGTTATGAACACCCATGAAGTAACCTTACCTAATGGTCTTGTGTACAGACCCAACTTTTGGGCAGATTGTCAGGCTATTGTTGTTTACTATATGGCATGTGAATGTGGTGTTTTCTATATTGGGAAAACTAAAAGGCCTTTTTTTCATAGGATTAGAGATCCTGTGTCTCTGATTCATAAAAAGAAGATGGAAACTCCAATTAGCAGACTTATTGGTCTTTGCCACAATTTTGATTCATCCAAGATGACATTTTTCCCTCTTTAACACATACCTAGACATAAAAGAGGGGGGCATTGATATACTTCTACTGCAGCATGAATACAAATGGATATATACTCTAGCAGCCACTAAATTTCCTGGATTAAATTAATCCATTAATTTCAAACCTTTCTCATAGTTTACTTCTGATTTTATTTTTATTTTTTTATGTATAAGATGTTATTTTTGGCCATTACTGTTGTTTTGTTATTTCATATGAAAAAAATTGTTGATCGTTGGTCTTGCTATTTATATCTTGCCTTCAATCACCTTTCAATGGTGCTTGCCCCTTGTAACGGATCCTATAGTCTCTATGAGAGAGATCCGTGCAGCTTCTCCCGAAATCCCAGTGAAAATACCATCAAGAATTGAAAATAGTTCCCCAATCCCCCAAACATGAGTCCAGACTTCATGAAGGGGTAAAACTAACTGTTTATTAAACAGACACACACTCAATTTATACACATCTGAGCACACCCCCCTCCATATCAAATTACCACACACAGGTCAGGGGTTGAATGATTACATTATCATATGTAGATGAAATTGTATACAGAAACTGAACTAATTATCCAGCCATCTGAACAGAAGCAATGTGTGTTCATTAACATTTCTAAGGAATAAAGACCACAAACAGTATTCTTAACAGATGACAATGACTCAATCAACCGGAGCCAATTAACTTGTAGACGGCCATCCTCAAGCTCATGAAATACAATACACATTACCAAACAGAGGGGTAAATCAGCATATTCAATGATGTCTGGAAGACAGGTGGTTGAACTGATGACATTATCTGTCCCAAGAAGTACACATCTAAGCATGGCTTTGATTATTTAGTAGTTACAGACTTTATGGCAACAGGCCACAGGTCTCACAGAGCAACTTGGAGAGACATTGTTGACAACGATCACTCTCCCTTACAGGCAAAACTCAGATTTTAAAATTGTTGAATATCCGCGCTCTCAAAGATTAGCAGCCAGCATTAACCACAATGTGATAAAAAACTATAGACAAAAAATGCAGCGCTCATAGAATAACATATGGTGTAAATGAATATATGAAAGTCCACTTCAAGCTGTCGAAATGAGTTGTATAGTCCACCGACAACACCCTTAACGTGTGACAATCCGTCTATGAAATCACAGGGACAGTGAAGACCTCCACCACACACAAAGTAGCCTGCTGGCCTCTTACCAGATGGGTATGACCACCGCTCTCACAATGGTCACACAACGCTTGTTGTTATAAAGCTTGATAATGGACCCTGAAAGCCTTCCAATAGGTGCTCCCAATTCAAATGTCGGATCTCAAAGTAGAAGTAGCCACTAGCCAGGCACAGTCACTCCCAAAAGTTAAAAAAACAGGGGGAAGCACGGTTCAACGTCACAAGCTGGAAGTGCTTTACTGCTACAGTGGTTTTATTGATTCAAGGCTGTTTCATGATGATGTATCTGGTGAGTGCATTTTACTTTCAATAAACATACACCTGTGAAAACGTACTTCACCATGGTCTTCCCCCTGTTTTTTAACTTTTGGGAGTGACTGTGCCTGGCTACTTCTACTTTGGGATCCGACATTTGAATTGGGAGCACCTATTGGAAGGCCTTCAGGGTCCATTATCAAGCTTTATAACAAGCGTTGTGTGACCATTGTGAGAGCGGTGGTCATACCCATCTGGTAAGAGGCCAGCAGGCTACTTTGAAATCACTGGGACAGTGAAGACCTCCACCACACACATAGACGGATTGTCACACGTTAAGGGTGTTGTCGGTGGACTATACAACTCATTTCGACAGCTTGAAGTGGACTTTCATATATTCATTTACACCATATGTTATTCTATGAGCGCTGCATTTTTTGTCTATAAAACTCAGATTTTGTCACACCCCTTTTTTGTAAAGGTCTGTTGGGATGAATAGTAATAAATCCTTCATGTGTTATATTAACACATAGGTTTACCTAAATGGCTACTATATGGCATTGTTTTGTATTTTTATAGGTGTAAAAGGTATGGATGGGCTACTATACAGACGCCCGGGACAGTTTGTCAGCAAAGTCATGTCACTGTTTGCTCCCCTTTCTGCCCGATGTCCTTTTATCTGGCCATGTTTTTATGCTGGCATTTCTAACTGCCCCATTTCTGGGATAGCTGCAGGGATCCTGTTTACCCTCTGCCTTTCTTCCAGGATTTTTCAAGATGGCGCATGTGCCTGAAGTCATCTTTGGTGCCATCTTGCTCCTGTGCAGATGGTCATATTCAGTGTCCGCACCTCCGCAGACGCCATTGGATGCCTGGGAGGTGGGGGGAGATACAAATAGAGCCAGACAGTGACACTATTTAGCGTTGTGGTGCTCTGGTGTGAGGATGCCCACTGATGCTATTGTGTATTGAGACACTAGATAAGATCTATATATATCTTAATTTGCCATTGACTAATATTTGTTTTACCACATCTAGTTAAAAATCTGATTTCTGACCGATCTCTGCCCCTCTTTTACAGACTCTTGAAGGTTTATTTGGCCATTATTTGTCTAGTTAACAACTATTTAAAGGACATTACCATTCCATGAGATTACAGGCCTACTACTGAGACTGCCATAAGCTTTAATAATCATCTCACTACTTCAGTCCAAAATTAAAACCTTGTTCCCTAGCTATGGGAATGTATTGTCATTCCCTATTTTTTGATATGCATTTAATAATAAAACCATTTTGACATCTATAACATAATTTTTGATTTGCATCCTCTCTCAGGTGTTACCATTCCTGGCTTATCTTTCCCTATGGTATGCTGATATCTTTCCCAATACACCTCAAGTCAATCTACTAGTGTCTCAAGTATCTTTGCCGGTTAACCCATTGTATACCACTTATCTGGGTAATTATCTGTAGGACGTGTATTCTATCTAGAGGACCTGTCAGTGTAAGCATTATTTGATGTGTGTGGCTTGAGAACTTAGATTCAAATACAATGGTTTCCTATGTGATTAATGATACTTTTTTCTGTAGTTTTCCTATTGTGCAGTCCATAATTAACCACTTCAATACCAGGCACTTTTCCCCCTTCCCGCCCAGGCCAATTTATAGCTTTTAGCGCTGTTGCATTTTGAAGGACAATTGCGTGGTCATGCAACACTGTACCTAAATCAAATTTAGCTCATTTTTTTCCCACAATTAGAGCTTTCTTTTGGTGGTATTTGATCACCGCAAGGTTTTTCCTTTTTTGCTAAACAAATAAAAAAAGACCAAAAAGTTTGAAAAAAAAGTTTTGTTTGTTTAGGTTATAAAATTTTGTAAATAGATACGTTTTTTCCTGCACTGATGAGGCCGCACTGACAGGCACCGATGAGCAGGCACTAATATGTAGCACTGGTGGGCAATAATGGGCACTGATAGATGGCAATGATGGGCACTGGTGGGCAGCACTGATGGGGAGGGCACTGGCGGGCTCCCTGAGCCCTGATTGCCATCCCTGGTGGCCATGGTGGGCATTCCTGGTGGTTCTCTTGGCACCCCCCCCCAAGGGTCTGCACTGGTAATCAATGCTCTGATTACCAGTGCAGACCCCCCCCCCCCTGTCAGGAGAGCCGCAGATCAGCTTTCCTCTACTCGTGCCTGTCAGGCACGAACTGAGGAAAGCCGATCAATGGCTCTTCCTATTTACTATGTGTCCAGCTGTGATTGGACACAGCTGGTCACATGGTAATGGGCCTACATTAGTAGGCTCTTTACCGAGATCGAGATGCGGTGTGTCAGAGTGACACACCGCAGCACCGATCTCCTCTCTGCGCGCTCCCCAGGGGGCGCGCAAAGAGCATTATCCTGCCGCCACCATAATAACACAACTACCTTCTCACGGTCAATTCCCTATAGGGCGGGCGGGAAGTGGTTAAACTCCTGAAGAAGCTAAATCATAGCGAAACATGTAGAGTGAAATGGATTAACTGCATCACACATGTAAAACAATTCCTTTTTATAAATGTTTATAATTTTGTAATCTTATATTGAATTTTCCTTTTTGTGTACTGGCACCCCAGTTATCCGTAATTGCCAATGTCTACATTTCTAAGGGGTGTGGTGTCTATGACTATACTCAGCAATGTGTTCTAATTCCTGCAGCTTTGGGGCAGGGAATATGCAAATGATTGCGCTCGCACTGATGACTTCCTTTTGGATATCAATGGAATCCAGATTAATTAAGCATCCTCACATTTACATTCTGTTAGTAGTTCTACCATTCTGTAATTTTCGGTCATGGTCATCATTACCTGTGTTTTATCAATATTTATAGTTGCTAATCTGGCAAACCAGAACTACCAATTCTGGAAGTTTAAAATGAAGATGCTACTAACAAGAAAGTGTACAAGGAAGTGTATACAACATTCCAGAACAGCCTTTTTCAACCAGGTTGCCTTCTGGTTTCTTCAGGGGGGCTTTGACAAAATGCTTAAAAACCACCCCAAAGTGCCTAAAAAAATTGTCAGGAAGTGGATTAAGCCTGACATTTTGTTACACAAAACCACAGGTTTTTATTGTGCAGCATTACAACCTTGGACACCGTGCAGGCCAGCCGCTGGCACCCCCAAAATAACGATATTATTGGTTGATGTCAGGTCCCTGTACAGCATCCTTGTTTGTCCCTTCTCTGCCCTTCTCCATTAGCACTGGGGTTACTATAGCTGAGTGAAGGAGAAAAGGCTGAAATACTAGTCAGTAGCAGTGTGCAAAAGGTGTATTTGCTTTGTAAGAAAAAAACATCTCTACATGTACATGGATACTTCTGCAATATGTAAAACTATTTTTTATATTTTAGAATGGGGTGCCTCAATATTGTCAAGGTCTTAAAGGGCGTATTGAATGAGAAAAGGTTGAGAAACACTGGTCCAGACCAAACCCAATTACAAAAGAGTGGAAAGGATTCAATCAAAAAGACAGGACAAGCTCAAAATACTATACCCTTGGGCATAGTTGTCGATTGCATTTTGCACATATGCAACTATGAAACAGCAAAATAAATGTGGGAGGAGCTACAGAAACTACACACAGGAGCAAACCTTAGCAATAAACTGTACCTAATTCGGAAGCTGTATCAGACTAAACTAATGAAAGGCCAACACATACAGAACTACATAAGATGTACCTTAGAAATAGTGGAACACATGTGAGCTACAGGAGAAGAAATAAAAGACTTTAATATACCAGCACTGCTACTCAGTGATCTCCTAAACAGCTGTCAGGGGTGTCGTGGCAGAGCCTGACGTAAGAGGAATATCTCACCGGATATCTGGCGGAACACAGGTTCACCAGAGGCGCGGAGTCTAAGTGTTAGCCGGTTTTCACCAGGACCCCAGATGGTGGGGATGGACTTGGCTGCGTGCTAACACCAGGTCGCGGTCCTCCAGATTCCCGGTTGAGCCAGGAGCAGGTCCAGGACCAATAGCCGGTAGCAGGTAAGCAGAACAGGATGAGGCAGAAGAATAGTCAAGACAAGCCGAGGTAAGGGCGGGCAGCAGGTAATCAAAGTCCAAAGGCAAACCGGATCAGGTAAACATGAACAGCAGATAATATCAGATACAGGGAACAGGAGAGCTGAAGATCACACAGCAAAGATTCAGTGTGATCACTGGCTTTAAATAGGACGCTTGGCGCCAAAGAGGATTGAGTGCGCATGCGCGTTTGCGTGGACGCGAGATTGCCTAAACTATCCCAAGGTAGCCTCAGCATATGCGCATGCGCATAGGCGTTCGCCGGTTAGCAGCGCCAGTACGCCTGCACATGGTAGTGAATCCCTGACAACAGCTATGAGATATTTGTTACAGCACTTGATGTTTGCTCAGATGAGCTTACTCTGGTATATGTTAAAAGCAAGCTAATGAATATACGTTCCAATTAAAAAAAAAAAAATGCTCCTATGGCAGAACCTGCACTAATGAACAACAACCCCAGTGTCAGAAAGGGCATGCCAGCAGACAAGATGGCTCCCTCGGGCGGATTCCTGTTCACGGCTCTTCACGTGCACATAGGAATGCTCATAAATATGTGTGAGCGTGCATTTGCGTGCACACTCACACCTTGGAACAGAAGTTGGTGCCAAATAGACTATTTAAACTGGGTCAGTGCTCAGGATCAGTGCTGTCTTGTCTACAACATTCCTGTGCCTACCTGCAACCTGTTACTCTGCATCTGTCTCCAGATTTTAACCCGGCTTGCCTTGACTACTCCTGAACTCGGCCTGCATTGACCCTAGCTTGTCCCAGACCTTGCTTCTGCCTGTGCCCATTACTGCTACTCTGCTGATTTGTTACCAACCTGACCTGTTCCGTGACTTTGCTCCTGCTTCCGCACCTGATCTGTCTGCCTGTGTATGACTCGGCTCGTCTGACCTTGTCTATATTTCAGTCATCACTGGATTTCCAAGCTGCAAACATCTGCTTGTTACCCACTGGTGCCGGTTCGCCATCTGCCTGTTGCCTGCCTATGGTTCACATGCTTGCTGCCTCCAGTGCCAGCTTCTTCCTGCTCATCAGCTTCTACTTGGCATCTATGCTTGCTGTGATTCACTGACAACCATCAACTGCTTGACCAAGATATCCCGTCCAGCCCTGCAGTCAGCTGGACCATTAGGCACTCGTGCCACCTGTCTACTCTATCAGGAGCCCTGAGTCAGAGGTGTAAGAGAGGCCTTCCTCATCACATCAGGCTCTTCTACCAGGTACGTGTCACACAGTAATAGTAATATGAAACGTGTGTGCAAAAAGACAAGTCACCTAAAAGCTAACTGCAGAATTTGGAAAGCTAGAATAAATCAACAAGTACCACCCTCCTAGGTAGGTGCTAGAGAGTGCATCGTTTTTGGGAACTGCTCACCAGGGGAACTGTCAGGCAAATTTAAGTACTCTCTGCCTAACAGGGAGCTGCGATCCATTGATATGGTCTGATGAGTGTGATCAGATGCTGCTCATGGTGTCTGCCTATTTCACACTGGTCCAAAAAGATAGGGCATATTGGAAAGTGAGAGGAAAGCTGATAAATTGGAGCATGGGTGTAGATACAGCCCTGGCCATTGGCAGTGAAAAGTGCCTCAAGGCATGCTGATTGACTGTATTTATATCTAGAGAGCACATGTGCAGGCCCCTCCTCTGTAAAAGCTGCAATGCGGCCTCAGGTGGTCTGATGTCCAGAAGCTGTAGCAAAGGAAAATATCGGTCCCCAATTGGGGTTTATTACAGCATGCACACAATGAAAAAAAGGGGTTTTAGAGTAAAAATTCAAAACGTTTATTTCATATCATACACAATCATTTTAAATCACACGAAAGGGACTGGGTACATGAAATACTCCAGGTCCTATAAAAACATACATACAAACTAGTAAATCAGACAGATTAGTGCAAATAACAGTGCCATGATACAGTTACCAAATCAACAAAAGGGCATGTGTGGAGCCTGTAGATGGTGATTCGGAAACAGTAATCCCAAAATGTTTCGAAAACTGTAGTTTCTTCTTCAGGGGAGAAGGCACAAAAAATGTCTGTGTTAAAAAATATCCATACAAACAATCAATATAGATTTAAACATTATAAATGTAAAGGATCATCATATCAAAATTGGTTAAGAAACAATTTTACTTCAACAGTCATCATATTCATTGTCTATGCATGTCCAGGGCCGGTGCTAGACTATTTTACGCCCTAGGCAAAACCAGCTATTTGCGCCCCCCCAACAAAAAAATTAAAATAAAAAGGGAAGGGGTTAAAAACGTCTCTATGTCGTACCCAGTGACCCTGATCTGATGGTTCCTCCATGTTATGCTGTCATACCCAGTAATCCCCATATTCCTCGATGTCACACCTGGGGACCCTGATGTCCCTCTATGTCCCACCCAGGGACCCTGATGTTTTTCCATGTCACATTCTGGGACCCCAATATTCTTCCATGTCTTGCTGTCATACCCACTGACCCCGATGTTCCTCCATGTGGCACCCAGGGACCCCGTGTTTCTCCATGTCATGCTGTCATACCCAGTGACCCCAATGTTCCTATATGTCACCCCAGGGGCCCCTGATGTTCCTCCATGTCATACCCGGAGAGAGCCTGATGTTTTTCCATGTCACACCTGGGGACCCTGATGTTCCTCCATGTCAAACCTGGGGAGCTTAATCCCCCATGGCACACCCAGGGACCCCAATTCCTCATGGCACACCTGGTGACCCCGAACCCCTGTTACACCCGGTGACCCCTATCCCCCATGTCACACCTGGTGACCCCAATTTCCTTTCACACCAGGGATCCTCCATGTCACACCCAGGGACCCGGATCCCCTGTTCTGGGGACACTCACTGGCCTGCACTCTCCCCCTCTTCACTGTGATTCCTTTTCCCAGGACACTCCTCTTCTGGACCACAGTGCTCACCACAGCTCCAACAGGCTCCTGGTGGAGGAAGAAGCAGCAGTCAGAGAGCTCCACACATCCTTCATCACCAACCTCCTCAGACCATTCCGGTGCCTCGTCGGCCGTCGCTTCTGCTCCAGTAAAGGTGTCGCCCTCCAGTGCCGAGCTCCGGCTCAGGTTCAGCTCTCCTCCACTCCACCCAGGGAAATGACGGCTGCCCACCAGCTCAGTGCAGAGAATCACTTCCTGCCCGGGGTTTAGGCCGCTCAGCTCCAGCCGAAGAGGATCATCATGCAGGCAGCACTCCAGTGGGCTCCCTTCCTGCCTTCTTGGGCCCCCCAAAGCCAAGGCTTGGTAGTTCCGCCACTGCCCCAGACACCTGGCATCTTCCTCGTCCCTTCTTCCTCCCCCACTGCCGCCCCTCCCCTCAGCTCACAAGGATCATTAATAAAGGAGAGGGGTGCCGACTCTTGGCTGCGCCCCTAGGTGACAATGCGCCCTAGGCAGCTGCCTAGTCTGCCTAGTGGAAGCACCGGCCCTGTGCATGTCTTTCTCTAATGCAATGCCATACAACAAACATGAATAATAAACTTACCCTAGGTCTAGCTGTAGACACTGGAATAAAGCTCTCAAAAGGATCCCGAAAGAGAGAGGACTTCCTTAGTTCCAATGCTGGGCGACATAAAGGTAGTAATGGAAATATAGGCTGTGGATTCTATGAGGTGGTTCTGGAGTTCAACAGAAATCCACCAAGCCCCAAAGTCAGGGGACAGGGAAAGAGGGAGGGAGAAGGAGGAAGGGGAGAGAGAGGGGGTTTGCGCCAGCACAGGGGAGACAAATCCCCAAGAGGGGGTGTTCTAGTGTAGTGTCACCTAAATTAAGGCCTGGTGAGCGGCAAGTCACACGATCCCCAGCATTTGTCCCTCAAAGATCTCCACTATGGGGCAGGCAAATAATGGGGAAACTTCACAGGAGCTGAAAAATAAGAGAGGGAAGAGTATATGGATATCAACTATTGTCATCAGAAGAGAAGAAAAGGGTCCATCAAAGAAGGTCTCCATTATAAATGCTTACCCAGTTCCCCAAGTGTCAGGAGTGCGGCAAATACTGGGATGAGTGATACATTCACTCTCCCAGGATCAAATGGTAGCCACAGCAGTCTGGGAATAGAGCCACTCCTTATATACTCACCTAAATTGGACTCACCTGTAAGTCGGGATAGTCAGTTTGTTTGGAGGAGAGACTAATTATCTCCATCTGGTCAATCAAGGGTGGAGATAAGCAATAGAAGCTGTGTATTCTAATCAGGATATCCCAGTACGTGTGAGGAGACATATTCATTCCATTTAATGAAGGACATCCCACAGCGCCTGCTAGGACCCCCTGGCCCGGCGGATGTCCAGAAGCTGCAACCCTGATGTCCAGCGGAGCTGACTGAGAGAGGGGATATACCTGGAAGGATCTGTTTCTGGTTGCTGTAGTAGGAGTAGGAGTACAGATCTACGTCTAGGGGCCTGTTCGGTTGGGGCCATCCCTTCATGCTCGTGAAGTCAGTGGATGGGTGCCAGCTAAAGAGGATACTGATTAGTGTCCTGAAGTCTGCCGCCAGAGCGAGCAATGGAGTTCTCATCCATAAAAAAAGCTGTATGGTTCAGCAGAGGATTCAAGCTGGAGTATCCCACTAATCTCTTCCCCCATCCAAGTTCTACCCATAAATACAGAAAACCAAATCTCCTTGACTGGTCATTGGATAACGAGTGGATGAGTGTGCACCTGGCTGTGTGAAAATACTAATGCATCTGGCTGCAGGTTAATCAGAGGGAGACCCAGGGAACTTTATACTCAGCAACCCCTACAGGGTCAGTGCTACAAACAAAAAATAATAAAAGGCCAAAAGGTTTTAAAGAATAAATAGGATATGCTTCAGATACTAAGTTGGCTGTTAACTGTAAAGAGGGCTTCTTATAATTTTGTATCTGGTGCATTAACTCTAAAAATGTAATGTGCTCAATGATAAAAATGTCTTCACTCAGCCTAATCAGAGCAGAGGAAGAAAGGATTACAACCGCTAATGTACAGTACATGGTCTCAGAGGGAATAGGGGAAGGTTATCTACACTACTCCCTATATCACCAGAAAAATATCTATCAAGGATATATTTACACATTCTACAAAGTAACCCCCTGTCAGTGGAGAGGCTTACCAAGCAAGAATACAGTATGTGTTAACATTCAGAGTTAACAACTGTATCATGGAAAAAAAAAAGAGTCCCACAATACTTAAAGCTGATCTTTACATTAAATTTCCCTTTATATAGTTTGTTTGGGCCCAGCTGGCTCAAATGAACCATTTACTGCAGTAACATGTGCGCTTGCTGAGTGCACTGTATTACCTATATGTAGGATCAATTTCATACAGTTATTTTCCAGCAGTGAGAATCTTACTCCTGAAACAAAATAGAATCGTGCTGGGCACTGCTTAGCACACTTATGAGTAGCTTTGTATTCTATGAATGAATGCAAAGCTTCCTCTGATTGACTGAGGCAAAGAAGCAGGTGGATAAAGTCACAATCTCAACCTCAGCCAATCAGAGGAAGCTTTGTATTCATTCATAGTATACAAAGCTTCCCATGAACGGTTGACCCTGTGATTGATTTTGTACTGGGAGTCTCACTGCTGACACAGAACTGTATATTGTATGTAGTTGAGACTGCATATAGGTAATACAGCTGGCCCAGCAAGTGCATCTGTTAGCCCCCTAAAAAGCTTATTTAGTGAAGCTTGGTCCAAATGAACTATTCAAATGGACAATAAACGTGGCAAAATTTAGATGAAAAAATACAAATGAACTGTACCTGCTAAGGTTCAGTAAAGTCGTTAAGAGAAGTATAGGAATGTTTTGTTTTTTTTTTAAATCATACTTATCTAGGCGGATGCAGCATTGGTCCGATGTGGCATCTGTCCCCCGCTGGCTCTAAGACTGAGCTCTCTGCTGAAGGAGCTCTGAGAACCGATTGATAGGTGGTGTTTTATATCGCTTGGTTCTCAGAGCTCCTTGACCAGAGAGCTGCTGACTGTCAGTCACTGGCTCTCTGCCTCCCCCACCCGGACACTGGAGCGCTGGGCTGTGGAGGGGGTGGGAGCGGCCGGCTCAGGCTCTGAGCTGGGTGCTGGTCAAGGCATGTGGATGGATCCTGACCATATGGTCGCGATCTTTCCCGAGCCTAGACTGGCTCTGGCACAGGAGTGCAGAACGGATTACAGAAGTGCAGAACGAACTGCATTCCTGTGATCAACAGAAGAAGTACAGCCAAACAAGCTTTAACACTGTCAAAGAGGAAAAACATTGGAACTGTATTTACACAAGAATCTGTCATCTCAGACACAGGAAACCTAAACCTATAAAGAAGCTAGCTGAAAATTCAGCATGCCAGTGGCATAAAAATTTACTCATGTAGTTAAAAAGCGTAGTAGTTGCAAAAATGGAAAAATGAGTAGCACATATTTTCCTAAAAGAGTTCCATCACTCCTGGACTTAACTTATTCAGATTAGAAAGAAAAGGGGTTTTATGAACCCCTTTTCTATATGGGACAGTGACAGGCAGTTAGCCATGACAGGAATTTAGTTTGGCGGGCTTTGTGAAGAGGATTGAGTTACTAGGGGGATAAATACATTTCCAGTTGGTGATTGGTTGAAACAAGCCCCTATCATAGCTAGATGGACAGGTAGCTAGGGAGATTGTGTATAGTACCTGTTTTTTCCAGATAGCTTCCCGCCTTCTGTACCTCAGCCCAGCCCTATTTAAGGGGGCTCACAGGTAGCGGGACCCTCAGACCACCTCAGAAGCTTGGAGCGAGCGGTTCCCGTGTCGTCCGAATCTTCAATCAAGATGAGCCTCCTCCGCCAATTAATTGAACGAGCTGGTGAACAAGGAGGGGATGAGTGGGTTAAACGCTGCCTGGCTTTGCCTACCTCATGCCATTCAGAGCCTGGGAACCTTTTACCTGTTCTGCCGTTGGACATGGAGCCTGTTGCCGGACCGAGCTGGAGAGAGGAAGCCGTGACCCAGACGAGCGGAAGTACGCAAGTGGTGACCCCGGCGGGAGGAAGTTCGCAATCGGTGACCCCGGCGAGAGGAAGATCGTCATCGGCCCAGGAACTGGATGTGGAGGACCGGATGACGACGGAGGTGCGCAGGCGCAGTGTGTCGGGACCATCCGCCGAAGACTCCGGGACCGCGAAGAGGAGAAGACTGCCACGCCGAAGGTTCTCACCGCCCGCTGGGGACCGGAATGCTCCGAGACGCCCGAGGAGGTCTTCTTCGCGAGCAAGGGAGGCCGGCCAGGACGTTCCCCCCCGCCGCAGGTAGGCTGGCCCGTTCCAGGGCAGCTTCTCCGCAACGGCCACCAGCACCGAAGCGTCCGCACGGGAGTGGAGCCAGTCACGCTGCAGGTGAGAGCTTTAACCCTGTGAGCTCTGTTGTAATGGATAGGTCTTTTTCTGCCACTACAGGTGCTAATTCCGGAGAGACTTCTCTGTTGGCCAGGATAGAAGGGAGCAGTGTCTTTCCTACTCAGCCCCCCCCCCCTCCGGGGATATTGCCCATATTTTACAGAAATTCCTGTCAGACTTTAAAAGTTTAATAAGTCCTAATACTCCAGCTGTAGTACAGCCTGTGTCCTCCTCTATTACTGATGTTTGGGCGCCATCTAGCGGCCAGTCCGCTAATTGCGCTCCTGTTAGTAGCATTGCTTCAGTATCTTTATCTGACTCTAATATTTTACAGGATTCTAATTTGGGGCAAACCTCTGTGGCATTACCATCCGAGTCCCCTTCTTTTTTGCTAGCTAAATCTCAAAATTTGCCCGAGGTATGCCTTAAAGGAGCTATGGCTTGTGAATTGTCCCCCTTGGGCTTTCACTTGTCTGATGCTGTCAAAGAAAAAATTTGGAATGGCAATTTTGTAGACATTCTATCTCTTTTGCCCTCAGCCAGAGAGTTTGTGTCTAAAGGTGACAAAAAGGAGGATGAAGAGAGAAAACGCCCAGTCACCAAGAATTTTAACAACTGGTTGCAGTCATTTTTCATTTACGCTGCTGTCTTGTGTGAAAGATTTCCGGCTAAAAGTACGGGCCTCTTTCAACACCTTGATATTGTCCTAGAGGCGTATAAGAATTTTGGTGGCACAGCGTGGTATTCCTACGATGTGGCTTTTTGCCAAAAGTTGGCTGTTCAGCCGAACTTGAAATGGGGGGTCAAGGATGTGAGTCTTTGGCTGGATTTGTTTCTCCCTCAGAGGCCAATTTTTAACCGTCAGTCCTTTCCTGGACAACAGCCTCAACCAGCCACTTCCACTTTTCGCAAAGGAGTGTGCTTTAATTATAATGAGATGCAGTGTCGATGGCCTGGGACCTGCAAATATAGGCATGAATGTGCCTTTTGTGCAGGATCCCATCCCGTCCACAAATGTTTTAAGAAAATGCAAGGCGCTCAGAACCCCGGAAATTTTCCAAAAAGCCTCAACGCCGGTGAACCTGCCCGCAATGCTCCCTTGGCTACAACGGTACCCCGACAGGGTGAGGGCCACCTTAATATCTGAGGGCTTTAGTGATGGTTTTGTTTTGCCCAGGTTTTCAGGACAGGGCTGTTCTCTGGTACCAAATTTGAAGTCTGTTCAATATTTAGAAGATATTGTTGTTGAAAAAATCAATAAAGAATTAGAAGCAGGACGGTTTGCTGGCCCTTTTGTTTATCCTCCTTTTGATAATTTCAGAATTTCCCCTCTGGGAATTGTGCAGAAGAAAGAGCCGAACACTTATAGGCTTATTCATCACTTAACGTTCCCTGCTGGCGGGTCTTTAAACGATGAAATAAGCGAGGACCTGGCTTCTGTGCAGTACTCCACTTTTGATGATGCCCTTGTTATACTGGGACGTTTAGGCAAAGGTGCGCTTATGGCAAAGACGGACATTAAGTCCGCCTTTCGCTTGCTGCCAGTACATCCAGGGGCATTCAGTTCCTTAGGTTTTTATTTTCTGGGTTATTTCTTTTTTGATAGGTGTCTCCCCATGGGCTGCTCGCTGTCCTGCTTTTATTTTGAGTGTTTTTCTTCCTTTTTAGAGTGGGTAGTTTCTTCCATGTCCAATTCTACTAACATAGTCCATTATTTGGATGATTTTTTATTTTTAGGCCCTGCAGGATCTTCAGATTGCTTGCATTTATTATATTTTTTCCTAGATATGTGCAAGCAATTTGGCATTCCACTGGCCCACGAAAAAACTGAATGGCCATCAACGTGCGTTCAATTTCTGGGCATTACAATTGATTCCAATTTAATGGAATTCAGGCTACCGATGGAAAAGGTGGTTAAACTAGAACATTGCCTTTTGGTGATGATTCGCAAAAAGAAAGTTTGCTTGAAAGAGGTTCAGTCTCTTTTGGGTTTACTCGCTTTTGCGTCTAGGGTTATCCCCCTTGGCAAGTTATTTGCAAGAAAGCTTTATTCCGCAATTGCTGGTCTTAAAACTCCCACAGCTCATGTTAGATTGTCAGCTGACACTAAGGAAGATATGCTGGTTTGGATTCAGTTCCTGATACATTTAATGGTAAGTCTATATGGCAAGAGGACTTTATTCTGGATAAGGATTTTTTATTGTCCACTGACTCAGCAGGCTCGGTGGGTTTTGCCGCCATATGGGGCAATCACTGGTGTGCTGATTCATGGTGTCATAGGTGGGTTTCATTAGGTTACACCCGGAATAGCGTGCTCTTAGAGCTTTTTCCCATCATCGTAGCTTTGGAGATATGGGGTCCTCAATTCCAGAACAGGCGTTTGATGGTGAGGACCGATAATAAAGGTGTGTTATTCGCTATAAATTGTCTGTCCTCTAAATCCCCGCCAGTGCTGAGGTTATTGAGATATCTGGTTTCTAAATGCTTGTTTTTAAACATTTGGATTAAAGCTACTTTTATAGCGGGCAAGGATAACACATTGGCGGATTCATTGTCTCACCGACAGATGGATCGTTTTTTCCAGCTGTTACCTACCGCGGATCAGACAAGTCGTCATTACCCGGCCCGCCTTTGGGATATTGTTTAAATTTCTTCTCGGACAATATATCTAATTCTTTGGCCCCGGCAACCATGGCTGGATATCAGTCAGCATGGTCCATGTGGTTATCTCATCTAAATGAAATTGGGGAATGCCAAGATGTTTTTTCTGAGCACTTATTATTGATTTTTCTAAATAAACTTTTTGAACAACGCTGTTCATGGTCCCACGTTAATAAAATTTTGGCTGGGATATCTTTCTTTGTTAAGCTGCGTAATTTTCCCCCCTGTTCGTCCTTTTTTTCAATAAGGCAGGCTATGAAAGGTTACCGTAAGAGTACCTGGCAGAGAGATTCCAGGCAACCTATTACACCAGAAATTTTAGAGCGACTATGTGAAGCTGCTACAAAGGTATGTTTTTCATTTTATGAGTCTGCTCTTTTTCAAGCTGCTTTCTCCCTCATGTTTTTTGCTGCTCTAAGGGTTTCAGAGTTGACCACAGATGTGAAGTATGGAAAAACCGGTCTGCTGATGTCTGATGTTTTATTTTATGACACCTCAATGAGCATTTTGTTACGATTTTCAAAGACCGATCAGATGGGGGTGGGTAAATGGATTCACCTAAATGTTTACAGGGATTCATGCATATGCCCCATTTTTCTGATGAAACGTTTTTTGTCCGTACGGTGCCATAGTCCTGGCCCAATTTTTGTTCACCAATCTGGGAAACCTTTGACAAAATTCCAGTTCATAGCTGTGTTGAATAAGTGTTTACGTTTTTTGAAGCTTGATCATTTGAAGTTGTCATCTCATTCCTTTAGGATTGGGGCAGCAACAGAGGCTGCAAGACTACGAGTTAATGCTGACTGGCTGAAAAATATTGGTAGATGGCGTTCTAATGCCTACCTGTCATATGTCCGCCCTAATTTTGTGTTTTAATGCTTCCAGGACGCAGGGTCTCAGTGTGGATCGTGGGCCACTCGTTCATCCACTGGGCCCGGGCGAGAGCTAAGAGAAGAATTTATACAGAAAACATCGGCTTGGATCCACGTCTCTTTCAGGTTCATTGGTTCAGCAAGAGGGGCATGAAATGGTCCGAATTTATATTTGAGGTCTGTAGGCTAATGCAGCTCCTTTCCCCTCCAGATGTTCTCATCGTCCATCTGGGGGGGAAATGATGTGGGCAAAGTGAGGACACTTGATTTGATTTTTAGAATTAGGGATGATTTTGCTTTTTTACAATCTTTTTCCCCTCACACAGCCTTTGTTTTTTCTGAGATTGTTCCGAGGCTGTCATGGTTCAAGCACCCACATTTAAAGCCTTTAGAGAAAGTCAGGAGGAGAATTAATAGAGCTCTAGAAAAACTGTTGGGAGGTATGGGAATCGCATCATTCAGACATTTGGAGCTGGAGGGTGGGATTCCCGGGCTTTATAGAAAGGATGACATGCATTTATCAGATCTGGGACTGGACATTTTGAATGCTAATCTGGGCACTTGTGCTGAGAGGGCCGCGCTGTGGGGTGGTGACAGGCGGGTTTGATGCCGCCTGTCTATTGGATAATTTTTATTGAATATTTATTATTATAAACCTGGATCGTAGTGTCGGGTTTATTATTTATGAGTTGAAAGCTTTGATGAGTTTTAATGTTATTTAAATAAATAATAAACGGCCGCGGCCTTTTCAATCCAACAGATTGTGTGAGTGTCATCCTTTATATATAAGATAAGTATTAGATTAAAGTAAGAAAGTCCTGTCTACTGTCCCATAGAAAGAAAAGGGGTTTTATGAACCCCTTTTCTATATGGGACAGTGACAGGCAGTTAGCCATGACAGGAATTTAGTTTGGCGGGCTTTGTGAAGAGGATTGAGTTACTAGGGGGATAAATAAATTTCCAGTTGGTGATTGGTTGAAACAAGCCCCTATCATAGCTAGATGGACAGGTAGCTAGGGAGATTGTGTATAGTACCTGTTTTTTCCAGATAGCTTCCCGCCTTCTGTACCTCAGCCCAGCCCTATTTATGGGGGCTCACAGGTAGCGGGACCCTCAGACCACCTCAGAAGCTTGGAGCGAGCGGTTCCCCTCCCCCCCTCCCCTTTGTTTTGTCGCGGCCAGTTTTATTATTTTGGGTCACCTTTGTAAGCTGCAAAGGGGGACGATATGTTTAAGTTATATGATTGAGTTGATTTGGATAATTTTTATTGAATATTTATTATTATAAACCTGGATCGTAGTGTCGGGTTTATTATTTATGAGTTGAAAGCTTTGATGAGTTTTAATGTTATTTAAATAAATAATAAACGGCCGCGGCCTTTTCAATCCAACAGATTGTGTGAGTGTCATCCTTTATATATAAGATAAGTATTAGATTAAAGTAAGAAAGTCCTGTCTACTGTCCCAATACATAGTCGCAAGAAAGCTTAGGCCGGCCATTCACAGTTCAAACCAATAATGGGCAGGCTGACTGTACCAAGTTTATCGATCAATCAACTTGGGTACAATCAGGCTGCCTGATCCTCTTACGATTATCACTAGTGGCTGCTATAGCCACTAGTAATAATTACTGTCTTCTCCCGGAGGGGATGGCTTCCCCCACCTGTTCCCTCTGGGAACAGATAATTCTTTGACAGGAGGGATTCCCCTGTCAGCACTGTCTGTGTTGATTAGGGAATCGTGCAAATTTGCACCCGTAATTGCAGGAAAGAAATTGGCACCATGTATGGCTTGCCTTAGACTTCAGGAAAGAAAAGGTATTTTCTGACATTTAATGATGACTACTCAGAGTATACTGTACTCTACCTGTTACACAGAAAAGATAAAGATCCAGATTAACTTAAATATCTTGCATCAAATTTGGCAAAATGCCTAAAGCTTAGTACACACCATTATTTTTTTTTCGTTCAACCCAGCAGGTTGAGCAAAAAAAAACCGACTGCTCCGCTTGGAGCTGCTGTACTAACAATCCGATGTTAGTACTAAGATCTCCCCTGCTAAACTATTGTGTTCTGACAGGTGGACTGCCCCCCAGCCAGAACACTCCACTCAGCACTTTCAGCCATTGGCTGAGAGCACTGACCGGGAGTCGGTCAGCTGCTGGTTTTCCAGCATGCACGTCCGACAGAAGCTGGCCCAGCTGCCATACACATGGGCCGAATGTCAGACGGTTTTTATTGAACCCGCCAATGTCGCCTGACATTCAGCCCGGAAGTACTAGGCTTTACATACTCCGCAAGGATAATGACACGGAGTACAAAGTGGTAAAACACAAGCTATTGTGAGGAAGCATGAAATTATGTTCTAGACTACTGTACCACACAATCCAGAACAAAATAGTGTTGCAGAGAAAATTAACTGCATTTTATTTAAAATATGCTTTTTGGTGTGGATATGCCAACAACACACTGGGGAAAGCCAGTTATGATAGCTTGCTAACTGATTACCTGGATAAACAACAGAAAATTTCATATGGGCTATGGAATGGAAAGAAGCCTAACCTGAAATGCATTAATATTTTTGGAAGCAAAGCATACCAGCATGTTTTTAAAGAAAAGAGAATAAAATAGGAACCTTGTGCTAAGGAAGGTATTTATGTTGGCAACGTGAGTTTTAAAAGGGTTACAGAATTCTAAATTCCGACACCAATAAGGTAACAATCAGCGGGAGTATAATTATTAATGAAAAGCTTTATGAAGTTATACAGTCAGCACTGTCTGAATGACTGCCTGGACAAGAAGCCCCAGGAGTAGTGCAGGAAAAGGAACAGAACATCACTGGAATAGAAATTGCCATCAGTGATATATCCACTAAAAACGAAGAAGCTGAACCACCTGCAATCTCCGTAAAATAAAAATAAAAATCTGCAATATCCAATGATGGCATCCTAGATGCTTATTCTATGTATGATTCATACAGCGCCACAGCCTGAGCTAGTGTCATGAGAAGAAATGCAAAACTACATATTCTTAAGTAGATCAATGACAGAAAAACAAAGCACATTGATGTCACGTTCCAATACCTCAGAGAACTCATACGATTGTGGTTTTGAATACTGTGAGCCTAATAAGATTAAAGAGGATTCTATGACAAAACCACTACTAAAGCCAAAGTTTGAAGAACTTAGACATGCACAGACATAGATGTAACAACTATTCTCCCATATACTGTATTTAGTAGTTTTGCTACTAGGAGGTATTGTGTTTTTTTTGTAAAATGATCTCTCTCGTTAAACCACAAGTTTATGATGTAATTTATTTTCTCTTTATGTCTATTGTTTATAATAAAACAAGAAGAGCTCAGTCATATGACCAGCATCCAAGCTAAAGAAACATACATATTGCGTTGCTGCAACTCCTATCCAGTATATAAAAGGATCAGGATCAAATGTTTGTGCCAGGACAAACGCTGTACATACCATCTATTGTCTGAAGAAAGATAAAAGTCCGGCATCAAAGCATCTTGAGATAAAATAACTTAGCTTTAACCATCTTAAAGTGGATGTAAACACTCTCATGTACCAAGTGAAGTGAACAGCCTCAGATGATACACAGAGATGAATCAAATCTATCTACATAAGTTTTACATGTATATCTGCTGTCTTCAACTTGCTATATTCTTTAGAAAGTGGGCATCGTGTTAGAATTTGTTCTTCCTGCTCCAGCACTGGATGTGGAGTTCTGACATACACTGTGTGACATCTGATTGGAGGAAAGGCACCCCCCCCCTCCACATAAGCAGAAGAACAAAGATACTTGCAGAGCTGTGCTGTAAAAAGACCAGCTCTCTGCTAATCTATTTATAGCACCCACCCTGACAGAAATTCCCAGCTGCTTTTATCTCCAGTGTTGGAGAATTTGTCAGAAATTATCATGCTGATAACAGAAGAACAGAGCAGCAGAAAATCACAGGACTTAGAGCTTTGGAGAGAGATAAGTGCCCAGATATATGTGCCCAGGTCTAATTTCATGAATTGGGTTTACATGGACTTTAACTGGTCAGAGTTATATCTCTAGCAGCTTGCCAACACTAACCCTTAACACTAACCCTTAGCCTGGGTTCATACATATGCGATGGAGGAAGCAACGTGATTCTAGTGTGGGTTCTCTCATCGCATCTCCCCCGCAGGCAGTTCACACTGCCCTCTGCAAACTGCTGTCAATACAAAGTTAATGATACCCCCAGATCAGTTTGCAGATCACAATGCGAATTGTGAATTCAGACAGGAATCGGATCGCATGGGTGTTCAGTCTGATTCCAGTGCGGGGAAAAAAAGTTCCTGTACCTTTTTTGTGCAAATTCAATGTGAGTTCAGCCATACAACTGTATGGCTGAATTCACATTGCAAAGACATCGCATGTGATCTGCACAGCAGTACGGTGTGAATCACATGCGATGTCTGACATAGCAGTAGTGTGCACCCAGGCTTAAATGCTAAGTTCACCTTTTCAGGCAGAATTTCTTTTTTCATAATAGAATCCTTTTGTAATATAAATTCTGGCCTAGCCATTCCAGTGCCCTTATCTCTCACTTACCTCATCCACAGAAGGTTAGAAATGTCATGTTTCTGTCTGAGTTTTTTTTTTTTTTTTCATATTAAAATTTTATTAATTTTCCAATATACAGATAAAATCATAAAACAGTGAAAAAGAAGAAAAAAAAAAAGGCAACTACTCCCTCCACCCTCCCTCCCCTCCGGGCTCCCTCCCAACCGCTACCCACCTACTGCTCCTTTATAGTTCCTTATTTAATTCGATGTCTCTTCCTATAATTTCCTCGTTTCCTCACTATTTTATATCTTTAATGAATCTGGAATATGAATTTCCATGTATCTACTAGATTTTTTAAACTCTTCCCACTTTTTCCATTTTTTTATCCGACATGTTAAATAATCCTCCTGTCGACTACCAATATATTCCATATTATGTATGTGGTTAATTCTACTGCACCATTCTTTTAAAGTTGGGCTCTCTACTTCCTGCCATTTTTTAGGGATTACTCCTTTCGCAGTGTTTAACAATGTTGGAACCAATGTAGTGTTATACTGCTTAAGTGACGGTTTAGTATTATGAAATAGACACATCCAAGTATCATCAGGAATAGGTATCTCAGTAACCTCAGCAATGATTTGCCGGACCATTGTCCAGTAATCCTTGATCTTGGGACAATTCCACCATATATGAAACATCGTCTCAAGTCCCCCACATCCTCTCCAACATTGATCTGATTTTTCTGATTGATATTTATGTATTACTTCAGGTGTTATATACCATCTTGATAAACACTTGAAATTTAATTCAATGGTGCCCACATCGATCGCAGTGCAGTGTGCGGCCCTCAATATAACATCAATCTCCTGATTTGACAGTTGTGACCCTATCTCCTTTTCCCATTTTATCATGAATGGAGGTCTTTCCAAGCCTATCCCTTCTGTCAACATTCTATATATTTGGGATATTACATGTTTTAATTTTTTAGTCCTGTTACATAATTTCTCAATAACATTTAGATCTTTCTCAGATCTTATGGGCTGCGGTAAAGACCTTACAAAATGCTTCAGCTGAAGATACCTCCATTCATTAATTTTCCTGTTATTTTTTACTTAATTCTTGATATTTCCTAATCTCCCCATTGTGAGTGATATATTTTAACTGAGTGTTTCCGATCCAATTACAATTTTTCTCATTTCCGGGTGTGAAGTATTTCGTGCCTTCTAGTGGTATCAAAGGGGGATTGTATTCCCAATTAAACTGTTTATTAATCTTATCCCAAATTCTATACACCACTTTTGTCATTTCTAATGTGCAATGTGTTTCTCTAAATTTTGGTGGAATCCATATTGTTTTGTTTAATTGTGTATTGTTCTGTGTGAATTTGATTTCATCCCAATTTTTCTTTGAGTTTCCCTTTGTCCAATCTATCATATGTGAAATTATTACTGCCCTATAATACCTTTCCATATCTGGTGCTGCTAAACCTCCCTGTGATTTACCCCTTGTGAGAACCGCATACTGTACTCTGGATTTTTTCCCTTGCCAGATGTATTTTAGTATCATTGTTTTCATAATCCTAAAAAAGGAAGGTGGAATACCTATAGGTAACATTTAAAATTTGTATACAAAGTTTCTGTCTGAGTTTTAACCACTTGCCGACCAGTCACATACCTGGTATGCAGGTCTGGGCATTTTAGACTGAGCAGTTCATGACATAGCACTGGGGAGGTGGGGGGGGGGAGGGGGTCAGAGAGCACTGGGTGGGCAGAGAGCACTTGGGGGAGCTGAGAGCACTGGGGGACCAGAGGGCAATAGGGAGCCTGAGAGCAGGGGGCCGGAGAGCACAGGGGTGGCAGCTCAAAGAAGTTGGGTAGGAGGAGTGGAGGGGCATTTAGAGGCTGCAGGGAGAAAATAGAGAGATTGATTCTTCTATATGCAGCTTCCCCTCCTCCTATCTAGGCACACGGGGGGCCACATTACCTTCTCTCTGGTCTGGCGTCTCCTCCAGATCCTCCCTCTTCATGGTCACAGGTCAGTTGACCTGTAGTTTCCGCCCCCCCCCCTGGCCCAATGGCAAGTGCCTGGGGTGCCCTATGGCCAGTCCAGGCCTGCTGGTATGTCCCTGGACTTCAAGTGGTTATACAGTTTTGTTTTTTTAAACTGGCGGTCGGCTCTCTTGTAAAAGCAATCCTAGTGGCTGAATTTACAAGCATGGAAGGAATGTAACCCCCCCCCCCCCCCTCGCTGCCTTTACAGGAATCTATCATTATGCTAGGAAACATGATCTTTTCTGCTGCATTATCATAGAGCCGAACAAAGACCGGATTTGTATGACTCTGTGATAAAATAACCCGGAATCGATGACCTTACATCTCTTTCAGTTTACCTGGATGTAAACGGCACCATTTCTAAAAATCAAAAGCATTCCATCACACCAATCTTTTAAGGGAAGGGAAGGGGAGGAATCTGGGGTCTCTGGGGTACCTGTCACATGCCTCATGCTGTCAGAAGGGATGTTTACATTCCTCCTGACAGCAATAAAAGTGATAAAAAAAAAATGTAAGTGACAGTGTAAAAATAAATAATCAATCTTTTTTTAAAGTGCCCAGTCCCCCCTCCCTTGTGTGCAAAGGCAAACGCATGCTTTGGTCCTTCACGCATGCAAACAGAGAACTTTCCACATATGTGAGGTTTCACTGCGAATGTCAGATCATGGGCAGTAAAGCCCATAAAACAAGAAAAAAAAGATCCAAAAATACGGCACTAATCCCACAAGTTACCATTACATAAATATATCAATGTAGCACCTGTAACATACGTAGCACCTAACATACGTGGCAAACTAATAAATATCCCACAAGTAACAATAAAAGCAACTTTCTCATCAAAGAGTAATAGACAAGCCCATTGAGTCTATCCAACTAGACCATATTGCAGCAAACGTATGTAGAGTATTGCGAGAGAGATACGTACCGTATGTTTCTCAAACAAAATACTTATTCACTTCGGATTTCCACTCTTCTACTGATGGCGGAGTAGAGGCTACCAATCGTGAAGCAATCAGTTTTCGTGTAATAAAAAGAGATCTTAGTACGGCAACAAATAACTTTGGATCCAATGTATTGGAATCATCATATCCCAGGATACATAGAATAGGGTCAAGGGTTAGGGAAATATGATATGAATTATTTAAGGTTTAGATAACCCCCTGCCAGTAATGCCTAAGCTTTGGACATAAAAGCCTAAGCTTTAGAATACTGGCTGTTTAACAATGGAAATACTTAACATGTTTTTAGTGACTGTGGTGTTGAAACATAACCGGACGAAGGATTTTGAGCTGATTGGGCTTTCAAAGTGTTTCTTTAATATAAATAACGTGAAGCTGTGCTAGCAGACAATTAAGTGAGTAATTATGTGATAAACAATATGTGAATGACACAAAAAATACAATAATAATAAAAAAAAAAAAAATATGTATCAAATAACAATTGATGTGCTATTTAAAATATCAGTAATCAAAAAGGATCATATAAAGAAAAGTCCCAAATTCAGTGCAACGCAAACAGAAGATGAAAAGTCCTCCACCACAACACAGGTAAGATTTCTTCCACGGTGCATATGAAGAATCACCCAATCTGAAGGCTTACCAGATGTAGAATATATTACGCCAGACAACACTCATATGGATATTGGATAGTGGGTAGTCACCAAAACCATCAAAGGTTATCCCTCTCCTGGAGTAATGGTATACCAATACCAGGTTGGTGTTATCCAAAGAGCATGTAAAACATAGGAAGATCCATAGTGTAGTACGTTTAAAGGTTTTATTAATAATAAAAGAAATGCACTCACATAAGGAAATGTAATCGCTCATAACAAATACCCGGCCGGCTGTACAACGCTGAACACTAATGCCTGTCCTTCCGGGTCCATGTGGTGACATCAACACGGCGGTCCCTCCACCCTCCCTCCCCTCCGGGCTCCCTCCCAACCGCTACCCACCTACTGCTCCTTTATAGTTCCTTATTTAATTTGATGTCTCTTCCTATAATTTCCTCGTTTCCTCACTATTTTATATCTTTAATGAATCTGGAATATGAATTTCCATGTATCTACTAGATTTTTTAAACTCTTCCCACTTTTTCCATTTTTTTATCCGACATGTTAAATAATCCTCCTGTCGACTACCAATATATTCCATATTATAAAAATACAAATGTGGCGCTAATCTGGTAGCTAAAATCAAAGAAATGTCCTTGATATGCGTGGATGAAAAAGCAACAGTTCAAATTCTTTCTCGTGCATTAATAAAAAACTTCACAAAGGGAAGAAATGTGAAGATCCTCAGCAAGGGAAACCACCACCAGGCACCCGCACACACTGATCCTTACCAGATCACATTGACCCTCATCACAAAGGTCAAAAAACGCCCATGGTACAAGCACTGGAAAGCCGGGATCATTCACTCCTCCTCCTATGAAATCTTCCACCAAGCGGACAGTCCTTAGGTCCTTACAGGGTCCCCATGTGAGGAAACAAAATACCAACACATAGTGTACACTGCTATGAAGTTTATTGCTCCCCAAAGATAATAAGTACACTTACAGGATAGCCGCACTTAGAGAGCGTTGCTTTATCCACCTCCGATCGGTCGGGTGCTCGCGCATCCCACCAAAAATATGGCCGCCGTGTCTCTTCCTGGTGTGGCGTGCGTCGCCACAGGCTCCACCCGACGCGTTTCGTCAGAGTTGACGTCGTCAACTCTGACGAAACGCGTCGGGTGGAGCCTGTGGCGACGCACGCCACACCAGGAAGAGACACGGCGGCCATATTTTTGGTGGGATGCGCGAGCACCCGACCGCTCTGAGGTGGATAAAGCAACGCTCTCTAAGTGCGGCTATCCTGTAAGTGTACTTATTATCTTTGGGGAGCAATAAACTTCATAGCAGTGTACACTATGTGTTGGTATTTTGTTTCCTCACATGGGGACCCTGTAAGGACCTAAGGACTGTCCGCTTGGTGGAAGATTTCATAGGAGGAGGAGTGAATGATCCCGGCTTTCCAGTGCTTGTACCATGGGCGTTTTTTGACCTTTGTGATGAGGGTCAATGTGATCTGGTAAGGATCAGTGTGTGCGGGTGCCTGGTGGTGGTTTCCCTTGCTGAGGATCTTCACATTTCTTCCCTTCTTTGTGAAGTTTTTTATTAATGCACGAGAAAGAATTTGAACTGTTGCTTTTTCATCCACGCATATCAAGGACATTTCTTTGATTTTAGCTACCAGATTAGCGCCACATTTGTATTTTTATTATTTTTGATCTTTCTGTTCCAAAGATTTGTGTTGGCTGCTTTTCGCATACTTATTTTTATTATATTTTAGCGCAGCAATTATATGTTTTATATTCCATATTATGTATGTGGTTAATTCTACTGCACCATTCTTTTAAAGTTGGGCTCTCTACTTCCTGCCATTTTTTAGGGATTACTCCTTTCGCAGTGTTTAACAATGTTGGAACCAATGTAGTGTTATACTGCTTAAGTGACGGTTTAGTATTATGAAATAGACACATCCAAGGATCATCAGGAATAGGTATCTCAGTAACCTCAGCAATGATTTGCCGGACCATTGTACAGTAATTCTTGATCTTGGGACAATTCCACCATATATGAAACATCGTCTCAAGTCCCCCACATCCTCTCCAACATTGATCTGATTTTTCTGATTGATATTTATGTATTACTTCAGGTGTTATATACCATCTTGATAAACACTTGTAATTTAATTCAATGGTGCCCACATCGATCGCAGTGCAGTGTGCGGCCCTCAATATAACATCAATCTCCTGATTTGACAGTTGTGACCCTATCTCCTTTTCCCATTTTATCATGAATGGAGGTCTTTCCAAGCCTATCCCTTCTGTCAACATTCTATATATTTGGGATATTACATGTTTTAATTTTTTAGTCCTGTTACATAATTTCTCAATAACATTTAGATCTTTCTCAGATCTTATCGGCTGCGGTAAAGACCTTACAAAATGCTTCAGCTGAAGATACCTCCATTCATTAATTTTCCTGTTATTTTTTACTTAATTCTTGATATTTCCTAATCTCCCCATTGTGAGTGATATATTTTAACTGAGTGTTTCCGATCCAATTACAATTTTTCTCATTTCCGGGTGTGAAGTATTTCGTGCCTTCTAGTGGTATCAAAGGGGGATTGTATTCCCAATTAAACTGTTTATTAATCTTATCCCAAATTCTATACACCACTTTTGTCATTTCTAATGTGCAATGTGTTTCTCTAAATTTTGGTGGAGTCCATATTGTTTTGTTTAATTGTGTATTGTTCTGTGTGAATTCGATTTCCTCCCAATTTTTCTTTGAGTTTCCCTTTGTCCAATCTATCATATGTGAAATTATTACTGCCCTATAATACCTTTCCATATCTGGTGCTGCTAAACCTCCCTGTGATTTACCCCTTGTGAGAACCGCATACTGTACTCTGGATTTTTTCCCTTGCCAGATGTATTTTAGTATCATTGTTTTCATAATCCTAAAAAAGGAAGGTGGAATACCTATCGGTAACATTTAAAATTTGTATACAAAGTTTCTGTCTGAGTTTTAACCACTTGCCGACTAGTCACATACCTGGTATGCAGGTCTGGGCATTTTAGACTGAGCAGTTCATGACATAGCACTGGGGAGGTGGGGGGGGGGGGGGTCAGAGAGCACTGGGTGGGCAGAGAGCACTTGGGGGAGCTGAGTGCACTGGGGGACCAGAGGGCAATAGGGAGCCTGAGAGCAGGGGGCCGGAGAGCACAGGGGTGGCAGCTCAAAGAAGATGGGTAGGAGGAGTGGAGGGGCATTTAGAGGCTGCAGGGAGAAAATAGAGAGATTGATTCTTCTATATGCAGCTTCCCCTCCTCCTATCCAAGCACACGGGGGGGGGGGGGGCACATTACCTTCTCTCTGCATGGTCTGGCGTCTCCTCCAGATCCTCCCTCTTCATGGTCACAGGTCAGTTGACCTGTAGTTTCCGCCCCCCCTGGCCCAATGGCAAGTGCCTGGGGTACCCTTTGGCCAGTCCAGGCCTGCTGGTATGTCCCTGGACTTCAAGTGGTTATACAGTTTTGTTTTTTTAAACTGGCGGTCGGCTCTCTTGTAAAAGCAATCCTAGCGGCTGAATTTACAAGCATGGAAGGAATGTAACTCCCCCCCCCCCCTCGCTGCCTTTACCGGAATCTATCATTGTGCTGGGAAACATGATCTTTTCTGCTGCATTATCATAGAGCCGAACAAAGAACGGATTTGTATGACTCTGTGATAAAATAACCCGGAATCGATGACCTTACATCTCTTTCAGTTTACCTGGATGTAAACGGCACCATTTCTAAAAATCAAAAGCATTCCATCACACCAATCTTTTAGGGGAAGGGAAGGGGAGGAATCTGGGGTCTCTGGGGTACCTGTCACATGCCTAATGCTGTCAGAAGGGATGTTTACATTCCTCCTGACAGCAATAAAAGTGATAAAAAAAAATGTGACAGTGTAAAAATAAATAAATAATAAATCTTTTTTTAAAGTGCCCAGTCCCCCCTCCCTTGTGTGCAAAGGCAAACGCATGCTTTGGTCCTTCACGCTTGCAAACAGAGATCTTTCCACATATGTGAGGTTTCACTGCGAATGTCAGATCATGGGCAGTAAAGCCCATAATACAAGAAAAAAAGATCTAAAAATACAGCACTAATCCCACAAGTTACCATTACATAAATATATCAATGTAGCACCTGTAACATACGTAGCACCTAACATACGTGGCAAACTAATAAATATCCCACAAGTAACAATAAAAGCAACTTTCTCATCAAAGAGTAATAGACAAGCCCATTGAGTTTATCCAACTAGACCATATTGCAGCAAACGTATGTAGAGCATTGCGAGAGAGATACGTACCGTATGTTTCTCAAACAAAATACTTATTCACTTCGGATTTCCACTCTTCTACTGATGGCGGAGTAGAGGATACCAATCGTGAAGCAATCAGTTTTCGTGTAATAAAAAGAGATCTTAGTACGGCAACAAATAACTTTGGATCCAATGTATTGGAATCAACATATCCCAGGATACATAGAATAGGGTCAAGGGTTAGGGAAATAGGATATGAATTATTTAAGGTTGAGATAACCCCCTGCCAGTAATGCCTAAGCTTTGGACATCTCCAGTAAATGTATGAGGTTACCATGTGGATGGCCACATTTAGCACAGTGTGAGAGGGCAAACTATTCGCTTGAATGTCCTGCCCTACGTGCAACAATCACCCCAAAGAAGCTCCGTAACTTTTTTTTAGAGTGGAGCATAGTGCTTTTTGGTGCGTGTGCCGTGCGTTTCTGAAACGCACTACAAAGCATGGATTTTCTGTGCAGTTTGTCATGCATTTGGAAACCCTCAGATGTAAATGGAGCCTCATTGTTCTTGTGTAAACACACCAATTTCACTTTCAGGCCCCATTCACATTTAGCATAGTGGGAGTGCACGCTTTTTAGCTACTTTTTCCTGTGATATGTATAGGGCAGCGCATAGGGCAAAGTAGCTCATGGGGCATTTTGGTGTGTTGGGGGTTGCACTTTTTTTACTGTGCGTTTTGCTCCATTTGTCACTCTTTTTTTCATGGGGCAAAATGTGTGTTTGCTTCTGTGTGGCACTGAAAGCACAAATTAGTTAATTAGTTCATTTTAGGTGTAGAAAGGTGGCCAGACACTATAATATCTGATTGTACAAACTCTGTATGATCTCCTTTGGATTTACCAAAACTATATAATTGGAGGACCATCTATCCAATCACTCTGTATCCAATCAGGCTGGCCCTTGCACTAGACAGTTGATTGTACAATCTCTTTTAGATCTACCATCAGATTGTATAGTGTATGGCGACCTGTACAGTTCCCAGGACATACATTTCCTTTTTTCAATATTAAAGCTCTATCCACATAACTCACATCGCTCAGCTCTTGCAAACTCTGTCAAATGAAGGATCAATGGCTGTGTTAGTGAGAACTGTATTCACAGATTGCATTGGAAAAAATGTGCACCTGAGTAGAGGCAATCCATCTCCCCTATATTGGTACATAGGGGAGATGGAATTTAGGAAATAAAAGTGAACTTAACTGCAAGACTGTGCTTGCCTTGTTGGGCCCCAAAAAGATGGGCCATCCTGTACACAGATCAGTTCAGAAATCTCTCTGTTCTGCATGGAGATCTATCATGCTGAGGATTCCGCACTGAGAAAAAAGAGCTATGGCAGAAAGGTAATAAAACTAAGATTTAGGTAAAAGGTTAGTTTCTTAATGGGTTTAATGGTATTTTTTTATTATTACAGAGTTTCAAAATATTGAAAATCCCTAATGTTCTACTTATAAGTTATTCACAGAACTCCTAGTGTGAAGTATTTTTTATTCTGGAGTTATCGACATTCTAATTAGGATTTTTAAATCTAAAAGGCATTACATCTGTATATTAACTGCAAAGGATATAAGTTCTATTTAAAAAAAAAAACTGACAAAGTTTTACTTTTCGAATAATGGATTGTGCTTATGACATCAAAGAGCATATTATATGCAAGAATATAGATAGACTACATTATATGCTCTGCCAATAAGCCTATTGAAAAGACAAAAAAGATAGCATATTAATAATATGATAAATAGGAAATATGGTCAGCAAACCTTATAGCGGTTGTAAACCTCACTTTATTTATTTTTTTATTTTTTTTTATTTTTTTTACCTCACTTTATTTTTACCTACAGGTAAGCCTATAATAAGGTAAAATGAATATCTCCTAAACGTGATGCATACTAGCAGATTATGCCATTTCCTTGCAGGTTTTTTTTTGTTTTGTTTTTTTGTTTTTCAGCGGTTTACTACTGCTTTGAGTTCACAGGACTGAAATGTTGTGGGGTTGACTTTGTATTCCCATATTGGAAAGAGTCGAAAAAGACAAGTGATCTGCATGAATTCAAACTGTTTTATCAGTTGCAGATATTACATGTAGCACCCCCCTAGGTCGGTGCTAGAGAGAGAGTATCGTTTTTGGTTCTGTCTGTCTATCAGAGGAGCAGCAGTCAAATTCTATATTGCTTTCTGCTTAACAGAGAGCAGGATCTGTGAGTTAGGTCTGCTCATGGTGCTCAGTGTGTGATTCATCTGGACTAGGGAGTGTTTCACACTGGTCCAATAGGGAGGCATATTGGACAGTGGAGGAAACCAGGCCAATGGGTACAAAGGTTTTTATACAGCCTCAGTGATTGGCACAGACTGGTTGTCTCTCTGCATTCTGGGGTGAGGTATAAAAGCTAGGAGCACATGTGCTGCGGGGTCTTTGGCTGATGAGCAGAGTCCCGGAGGGAGGGTGGCAGCTGTTTTCTTCTCTGTAGCAGGTGGCACGTAGTCACAGGCAGTCGGCCTGGGAACCTGAAGAAAGGAGCTGAACCCAGAGGTCCAGGAGAACTGACTGGAGGGGTTGAGACACTGGAGATCCTGGAAAAACGGTATCTTGAGTACAGGGGATCGTGTCTAAGGGCCTGACCTGAGAGGGGGCCACCCCGGTGTAGTATAGTCAGAGGACGGGTGTCAGCTGGTGGAGTGAAAGGGGGTGCTAGGCGAGTACCCTGAATATAGTTACTCAATCAAGTCATCTACTTAGAGACTTAATCCTAAAATTCATCTAGTGGCAAGGAGAATCTGCAGCTTGGCTGCATCTACAGACAGGAGTCCTTGTCTTTTGTGAATAGTTCAATTCTGGAGTATCCCACTCTTCCCTTCTCCCATCCCTATTTAAAATAAAAACACAAAAACAGCTACAACCCCTAGACTGTTTATTGACTGAGCCAGGAAGTGAAAAGTTAAATTGTGCATGCTGCAATTGCTAACGCGGTAACCCAGGGGGGGGGGGGGCGATCCCAAGGTGCACATTCCAGCAGTCCTCAAGGGGGCAGTGCTACATACATCTTGATGGGTTTTATATAGACACTATTATCAGTTTTATCAGTAAAGATTGAGTGTTAATAGTACAACTCCTCTTTTTTTGTGCATTTCAGACTTTTTTGCTGTTTTTAATTCTTGCATCTATATAGAATTATTTAACATGTACTTTGCATCTTCCCTTTTTTAAGGTTATCATATGTGCTGTACATTATTTATTTTTGTGCTGTCTATCTATCTATCTATCTATCTATCTATCTATCTATCTATCTATCTATCTATCTATCTATCTATCTATCTATCTATCTATCTATCTATCTATCTATCTGTAGCGGACCCCCAGAACCCCCTAGGGCCTAGTGATGACCTTCAGAGGCAGAGAGGGCTACATACCTCCTGTGGGTGTGGATTGTCAGGCATGGTGGGTAGTGATGCAGGTAAAATAAATGCTGGGCACCAGTCACTTTTATGCTGAAGTAAAGGAATAGTTTATTTCTTCTCAACAGGACAAGAATAAACCGGGGGAGAGAGGGGTAGGGTCCAGGACACCCTTTAAGGACAGTCTATTAGGCAGACTCCCATTGCAAAAAGGCAGGTATTCAGACAGCAGTACAGGATAGCAGACCTTGAGAATTATTAGGTATCCATAGAACTTCAGATTGATCTGGGAGACATCTTCTCTCCACTAGACACAATCCCTTTTTGGTGGTCTGTACTGTCTGGACAGCTGTCCTCCATAAGATACAAGCAGGTTACTCACACAGGCTACTGGATGTCTGTGGATGATCTTTCCCTTGTGGGTCGCTGGCTCTCCTCAGCAGAATCCCAGGTATCTGACCAGGCCTCAGGCTTCAGGCCTAGTCAGCAGCAACAGCAGCACACACCCTCCCCCAAGGGGGTCCGGGCGGAGAGAGACCGATCATTGGACCTCCCATCCTTTAAATAAGATCCCCCACAATGCCGTAGTGACACTGTGATTGGCTGAGGGACACATGGACATTAACAGTTTGTTTAACTGTAATTCTCACACTAGTGCCAGAGGCTACAGTGCCACCTACTGGCGGAAGGGAGAAACACAGTCAAACCAGGTCAAGAAGGGAAGTCCAATTAATCACAGAATAATCACAACCAAGCTAGTTAAGGCTCAGCAAACTAAATTTAACAGCAACCTTGCATAAAGACAAGGGTGCTACATATCTATCTATCTATCTATCTATCTATCTATCTATCTATCTATCTATCTATCTATCTATCTATCTATCTATCTATCTATCTATCTATCTATCTATCTATCTATCTATCTATCTATCTATCTATCTATCTATCTATCTATCTATCTATCTATCTATCTATCTATCTATTCTATCTATCTATCTATCTAATCTATCTAATCTATCTACACACCCACCTCTTCTTATTTATTATTGTTGAACGTAGCGAAAAGTGTTCCCAAGCTCCCAAGTTGCCTGCAGCACTCTGCAATTCCTTGATAGATTTTATTATTAAGAATTAATATTTAACAGCAGACTTAATCTTTTCTGCAGCATCATGCAGCCTTTATCAAGAAATGATAAGATAGTGTAGGAGAGTGGAGAAAAGATTAGTATGCCTAGAGTAATTCCCTGTTAATACCCTTGGGCCTCCACTAAATGCCACCATCCCACAGGTAATTTCCTGGGTAGGAAGAACTTTTGGCAGAAGCCTGCATGTGGGTAGTCCCGGCCAGGGGCAGATCCAGAGTCTAGTCTCGGTAGGGGCACAGTTAGATTATAGAGTGTTGCTTACAGAACTGTTTTTAACTTATCATACAGTCCTTGTTTAAAACAGTGACACGTTTAAAATGATGCCACTTCCTTTCAGCGTGGAGGAGGTAGGGAAGAATTGTGAGACCTGCCAACCTAAGTAATTAAAATGTTAAGGCCAGCCATGACAGTGGCTGCGGTCTTAACACTTATCAACTTTACAGGAGATCTTTATGATTTCCCCGCGGGTCTCCTGAGGCGCTATACTGTAGCTCCATCTGGGACTATTTCCCTCCGCCACACGCCACGGCAAAACTAAGGGGGAAGGCTGCTACAGTGCCCCTCTCCAATCGGGACTCATGCCCCTACAGCAGGGGTGCCTAACCTTTTGAGGAGAGAGAAACACTTTAGCGCCTTGGTAACCAGTCGTGGGCCACAATGAGCGGAGGGGGCTGGTGACATATGCGTGTCCACTCAGCATATGCAGAGCACACATAGACAAAGCCCTATCTACTCTATGGGCCCTCCAATCCACCCAGACAGAAGGGGACAGATCCCCTTCTGTTTTTTTAAGTGGATTGGAGATAGGCGGGTGTAAATGGACACAAGTCCATTTACATCTGCTGCTCTACAGAGGTGAATGGAGGATTCAATTGGGTCCACATGAAAAACAGACAGGTAGACCCAATTAGACCGATTGTGTGAAAGGGGCCTAAGGGCTGCTTTCACATGAATGTCGTGTACCTGCACCTCAACTGACCTCAATCTTCACTTCTTCCTCAGGATTCCTGCAGGTATCGCTGGTTGCTGCTGTCCCAAAGGCGAGTATGGCTGATGGCTGCTGGTGGCTGTTCTACAGGGCTGGTGCTGCTCATCGGTTCTGCTAGGTGGTACTGCTGGTGGGTTCGGCTAGTGGGTGCTGCTGGTTGGTGCTGGTGGGTACTGCTGGCTGGTACTGCTGGTGGGTTCTGCTGGGTACTTCTTGTGGGTTCTGCTGGGTACTTCTGGTGGGTTCTACTGGCTGGTGCTGATGGGTACTACTGGTGGGTACTGCTGGCTGGTACTGTTGGTGGGTATTGCTGGCTGTTACTGGTTACTGGTTCTGTTGGTGGGTACTGCTGGCTTGTATTGATGTTGTGTTTTTCTGGCTGTTACTAATGGCTGGTACTGGTGGGTACTGCTGGTTGGTACTGGCGGGTACTGCTGGCTATTACTACTGGCTGGTACTGCTGGCAGCTATTGCTGGCTGGTGATGGTGGATACTGTTGGTGGGTTCCCGACCTACCATTCCTGAGCATGATCAGCGTGACAGGAGCCGCGCTGGAGGAAGCAGAGCCGATGCTTCCTGTATAGTGCCAGCCTGGAGGCGGAGTACATTTGGTATCATTCCGCCTGTGACAGAAGCCGGCGCTATACAGGCAGCATTAGCTCCGCTTCCTCTAGTGCCGGCTCCATTATTTTTAGTAATGCTCGGGCAAGGCGGGTCGGGAACCCGTAATCTAAGTGTTTACCAACCCGCCATCCCAGAGCAGGAGGGAGAGTCTCTAATATTTTCTTTGGGGGGGGCAATTTCCCCGTTGCCCCCCCCCTCCTGGATCCGCCCCTGGTCCCAGCAAAGTCAGGTATAAAAGTTGATTTTGGTGCCAAGAATTGGGTAAGTTGCTGGATTGTTCCCTGACAGGGGACACTATTCTAAGGCAGTGTTTCTCAATCTTTTTTCAGTCAAGGCACCCTTTAAAGTTCTGCACAATGGCAAGGCACCCTATTCTAAAATGTCGCAGCAACACCCACACACGTACGACACCCAACGTTAGAGTTGATTTATTCTTACAAAGCAAATCACGCCTTTGCACACAGGTACTGACTAGTATTCCAATGTTTCTCTTCTGCTAATGTGACCTCAGTGCTGACAGAGAGGGGCAGTGGAGGAACAAACAAGAATGCTATACAGGCGCCTGATGTCCTCCTTGTCGTTTTGCTAGGGTAGGTGTACCACCGTCTGATTGATCCTAGTTATCTTTCAACATACTCTTGAACAGGTTAAACTGATCCTAAAATCTGCTGCACTAGAATGTAATTAGGATCAATCAGATGGTGGTACAACTACACTAGCAGAGCGATACCCATTGATCTATAGCTACTCTAGAATATAACGTGCTCAAAAATGGCTGACTCTGCATGGACAATGTAAATTATTATATCCACAATTTTTCTGCTGTGACCTGGTCAACCCCAGTTGGACTTTCTGGTTCCTACCATCCTTGGATGATGTCTGGATGACAATATGAATATAATGCCTTTTACTTATAATTATGGCTATTTCTTGAATACCCAAGCCTCTCTAAACAGAAAGTAACTCCCTTTTCTAATGTTTATGCACCCCTGAAGAAAGTTATAAAAGCAAATTTCGAAACGCTTTGGAAGTTCACCATCTGGAGTGCCCTGTTTAATAATCTCTAATGGAAATTTGAGTATACTATGCAAACACAAGCTTTATGAAAAATAGCCATTCCTTTTTAAAAATTGTGTAATGAGTTTTATATAATCTATGACGTGAATAAAGTTTTTTGTTAAATTTTCTATCAAAAAACACAAAGTTATTTACCTACTCTTTTATGCCATTAAAAGTCCCACACATGAGGGTTCTCTTTACTAGAAGGATGTACAATGTGGTGAGAGCCAGGGTACAATTTTTTACCACCTTAAGAGACTGGTTGACTAGAACCAGAGGACAATGATGAACTTGAATGACCTGTTGGACAAGTCTTTCCTAATCCTGCAAGCATGGATGCAATTTTCTGGGACCTGTCCGATAGGCACATTCCAGAAAAAGACGAGGACCTTCTGTGTAAAAGTTGTAGTGAGAATCAGTATGCTAACCTAGAGATCAGACTTTTGACCTTATCTTGCCGTCTATAACCTACTGTATGTTCCCCATACCTCTATTTACTTAGCCTTGAAGTTAGACTGTATGTACTGTATATGCCTATTTGCCAAAAAAAACTTATTTTAAGATCTAGTTGTCCTTCATTAAAATCAAGGCACCCCAAACAGAGCACATTCTACATAGGAGCAGTGGTTCAGTACAGCACCTGCTAAGTCAGAACTATATCTCTCCAATCAGCAGGGAACATGAAATCCTTGCAGTCAGCCATGACACCTTCTCCTCATAAACATCTATCAGGGAAGAAAAAAACACACTTATTTTTTTAGGTATGATGTGTGAGTAAGAACACATAACAAACATATAGTGGGATTTTCTCAAATTTGCCTCCAATGTGGAAAAACACTTAAAAGTAACAGTGAAGCTTGCATTAATTAAAGGGACAACAGTGAAGCTTGCATTAATTAAAGGGACAACATTTTATTACTATGGTTCCTTTCAGCGCCGCTGATAGAATTCATGGGGCCCCGTAAAGCCTACCTGGTGGGGCCCCCCTTCAGCTCCACACCCTTAACCCCACCCCTGGCCCTGCCCCAGACCCGGCCTTCAAACAAAGTGCAGGTTTGTCTTCAAGTAAAATGTATCTTTCTCCAGCCTGTTAATAAATTTGATAATTCAAAATTAATATTGTTTTCAGATGAGAACAGACCTCTTTAATATCTATAGGCAGACCTGATCTTACCCTCTATTCACATCTATAGAGCGACGGATGTAAACAGGCGTGTTTCCATTTTTTAACCACCTACCTCCAATCCAATCCACTACACAAAATGGAAAAGGATCCGTTCCCCTCTATCTAGCAGATCAGATTGGAGGGCAGTTGTGTGTAACCAGACAGCTGGTTTGTTTATATCAGCTACCCTTAGAGCAGAGTGGACTGTGTCCATGTCCACTCTGCATAAGCTGAGTGGATACGGACCTGTCATCTGCCCACACTGCTCAGCAGAGCATCAGCATACAGGTTCCCCGCTGAACAAGCGGATCCCCCGCACGCAAAAAAAGCCTTATGTTAACACATAGCGCAGGTTAAGATCATCAGCATTATAGTAACACCCAGGCATGTGCTCTATCATGGCTGGCTCTGTCAGTGTGTCACATGATATGGCTATTGGATGCTGACCTTGTTAGCTTATGACCAATAATTTAACCACTTAAGCCCCGGAAGATTTTACCCCCTTCCTGACCAGGGGGTATTTTGCGATTCGGCACTGCGTGACTTTAACGGACAATTGCGCGGTCGTGCGATGCTGTATCTAAACAAATTTGGCGTCCTTTTTTTCCCACAAACAGAGCTTTCTTTTGGTGGTATTTGATCACCTGTGCGATTTTTTGATCATGCGCTATAAACAAAAAAATAGCGTAAATTTTGCAAAAATAGCAATATTTTCACATTTTTTATATGAAATTCCCCCAAAAAAAATGTAAAAATCTAAATTTTTTAACATTTTCAGCCAATTTGTTTTATGCTACCTATGTTTGGTAAAAAAAAATCGCAAAAAGCGTATTTTGATTGGTTTGCGCAAAAGTTATCGCGTTTACTAACAAAGGGAAAGATTTTTGTCATTTTTGTTGGTTTTTTTTAACGCGTAATGGCGGCGATCTGCGATTTTGTTTCGGTACTGCGACATTGCGGCGGACAGATCGGACCCTTGACTGACATTTTTGACACTTTTGGGGTTAACAGTGACATTTCTACAGTAATCAGTGCTATACATATGCACTGTTACTGTAAAAATAGACTGGCAGTGAAGGGGATAAATTTTTTTGAAAGGAAGGGGCTATGTGTGTCCCTAGGGGCGTGCTTTCTACTGTGATTGGCTGTGGCTTCAGATGTATGAACAGTGATCAACGGCTCTACATAGTAGAACCGTATGATCATCCTTCATACACAGGGGAGAATGACAGGCAGCTTGTTTACACAAGCCGCCTGACTTTCTCCCTCTCCCCCGCCGATCGCCGAGTGACCGGCGGACATCGGGTCCGCCAGTCACACGCGCGGGGGGTGCGTGACCGCGCGGGAGCGGGAGCGCGCCTCCGGCGGCGCGCACTCGCTCCCTAGACCCTCACAGGCTAGCGACGTAGACCTACGTCGCTTTGCCTGTGAGGGGCTGACTGCCGACGTAGATCGGCGTTAGGCAGTCGGCAAGTGGTTAAAGCGGAGTTCCACTTGAAAATGAAAGTTCGGTCCATCTTCTTGGTCCGGGTCACTTGAAAAACAAATGAATAATCGCAATTTTTTTTTACTTACCTTGTTTAGAAGATAATATACTTACCTTACTTCCTCTTCCTCCCCTCGGCAGCCACGGTGATTCGTCACTTCCTGGCTTGCAATGATTCCTGGGAGCGGAACGTCATCGCTCCAGGAATCAATGCGCCTGCACCGGCTCCGACGTCAGTTCCGGTGCAGGCGCCGTCATACATTGCTAAACAGCTTCTGGGCATGCCCAGAAGCTGTGCAGGGATGACGCTGCAGACCTGGAAGTGACGGCGGGGCCAGCGCAGTGCATCATGGGACGGAAGAGGACGCAGAAGAGGATCGCGCTGGCGTCAAGCTGCCCACACCTGAGATGGCAGCGCTGGAAAAGACATTTTCAAGGTAAGTATTTCTTCTTGCAGGTAAGTGCAATTTGGGACAGTTCAGAGGCTATCCATTGTAGAATGCACTAGCCCTGACTGTCCCGGGGGTATTTTTATGTAAATTTTTGTTTTTTAGGTGGAACTCCGCTTTAACAAAATCAGCACCTAACAGCCATGTTATGTCACTGACAGAGCCAGCCATGATAGAGCACCTGCCTGGGTGTAATATCACCATAGTAATAAGCAGTATATCTTTATATTCACTCAGGCATCCCTGTGCTGCAGGCAGCCACAATGAAGTCTGGCTCCTTCTGCTCCCTGTCTGCTGCCAACTGCTGCCCGCCAGACTCACAAAAAACCCTCACTCTCGGAAACTGAGTGTGGATCTGAGTGGAGGAAGATCACTATACCAGGGAAGGCTATAGGCAGCCGTAGCGGCAAGCAGCTGGGACTTAAGCAGAGCAGCCAGCAATATGCAGAGCACCCAAAACTGAAAAAAAAAAAAAAACAAGTATCTTGACTGCTCTATCATCCCATCATCAGAGAGGGGCCCAGGAAATAGTAATACCCCCCCCCCCCCGTAAGCTAGTAGGAGTGGCCGAGTGGGGGTGAGGTTTAGAAAGCTTTTTTTCTGCACTGTACTATCTGTGATGCTTCCCAGGCCCCCCCTGTTGAGCTGATGAAGCCAGGCAACAGGGCCAGTTGTACTGGCTTATTGGTGGCCCTGTCCTGCCCCCTGCCTTAAGATCCAATGAAAAGGCTGAGATGTCTGGGAAGGGGTTATGATGTCAAGAGGTGATCATGTCTTACTTTGTAAAATTACAATCTGTTTACTGTATTTATGTGCATTTTATTAAAGCATGCTCACACAAGTGTTTTGCTACATGACATGGTCTCTTAACCACTTCTGGACCTGAAAGATTTTCCCCCTTAATGACCAGGCCATTTTTTGCGATTCGGCACTGCGCTATTTTAACGGACAACGGACAATTGCACTGTCGTGTGACACTGTACTGAAATAAAATTGATGTCCTTTTTTTCTCATAAACAGAGCTTTCTTTTGGTGGTGTTTGATCACCTGTGCAAATTTTTTTCTTTGCGCTATAAACAAAAACAGAGCGACAATTCTGAAAAAAAAAATGTTTTCACTTTCTGCTATATAACATTCCCAAAAAAAAATGTAAAAATCTAATTTTTTCATCATTTTAGGCCAACTTGTATTCTGCTACATATTTTTGGTTAAAAAAAAATCCCAATAGGTGTATTTTGATTGGTTTGCGCAAAAATTATAGCGTCTATAAACTAGGGGAAAGATTTATGTAATTTTTAGTTATTTATTTATTTTTACTAGTAATGGCAGTGATCAGCGATTTTTAGCGGGACTGCGACTTTGCAGCAGACAGATCGGACACCTAACTGACATTTTTTACACTTTTGGCGGGACCAGTGACATTACTACAGTAATCAGTGCTAAAAATATGCACTGTTACTGTAATAATGACATGGGCAGAAAAGGGTTTAACCCAGTGTCGATCAAAGGGTTAAATGTGAGCCTAGGGGGGTGTTTTCTAACTGTATGGGGGATGAACTTGTAAAATCAATACAGAGACCTGTGTTCCTAAATAGGAGGATCACAGGGGCTCTGTGTTAATAGCTGAGAGAACAACGGTCTGCTGTGTTTACAACAGCAGACCGACGTTCTCTCTTCACGGGGAGCAATCGGGGTGCCCGGCGCCAATTGCGGCTGCTGGCCCTGTGCCTTGGCTTTCCCGATGGCGAGTGGGCGCGGGAGCGCCCACAGGATATCTCCTGCGAACCGCCATACAGGTATGGCGATTTGCGGGAACCTGCCGCCGTATAACTGTAGTGGCTGGTCGGCAAGCAGGTAAAGAATAAATTATTTACTTAAGACCCCTCCTCCACGCCACAATACAGTTTAAAAAAAAAAACACACAAACACCCATTGGAAAAAGTTAATTAATTTGCTTTAAAAAATAAACTTACTAAACAGCTTATATGTGCTCTTTCACCCTGACTGCTCCTCCTCCACCATCAGAGAGGGGCCCTGGAAATAATATTATTACAACACCCCCTAAGCTAGTAGGAGCAACTAAGCTGGGGTGAGCTGGGGTGTAAATTAGAAAGCCGTTTTTTTTTTTTTTATTATTCTTTCTCCACTGAACTGTCTGTAAAGCTGCCCGAGCCCCCTCTGCTGGCCGGGCCCGGTACAACAGGGCTGGTTGTACTGGCTTATCAGCGGCCCTGGTTCCTTTCATGCCTAAAAGAGATTTCTAAATGTATTATTATTTTTTTAACATTCCCTTTCTTTAAGTGTTTAGGATAGGTCAGAGAGTGATCAATATACCTGTCAGGTTTTTTTTTGCTGTCTGCGCCCTTGTTAGGGGAATTGAACCTCTCTATTTGTTCCAGTCATGGTTATCATCTAAAGTGAAAGTAAAAGAAAATCCCACATTTTGGGTTGACACCAGAACAGTAATAGAGAGCAAATTTTCCAATGGGGACACCAGTTTTGGTGATCCTACTAACACACAAGGCTTCCCTCACTTTGGAAGGATTTCTTCTCACTTCTTGTTTTGACTTTAGGACAGAAAGTGAAAGGAAATCTCCTCTATGAGACCTAGATGGCAAAAAAGAAAATGACAAGGGTTATAACCCTCATTTACTCTATTCAAAATATTAAAAAAAATGTTTTGCCAGTCGTGTAAGACCCTGACTCTGACTCTGTGTCCTGGCTACTAAACATAGGATTATACAAGCCATGATGCATGCCAAAATTGAGGAGACTTTACATGACAGAATTCACACTTGAAAGTGTTGCAGCCAAGGGTACATAACTTCCTTCCACCCAATTTTGACCAAACTCTATTGGAGCCTTGAGATACTACTCCCATCTGCACTTATTACAGTGGGATGTTCAATGTTATTCCAGGGACCTCCCCCTACCCCCCTACCCCACCCTTTACCTTCCCCTTTCTTTTCGGGATGTGATTCCCCCCAACAACCCCAGCTACGGCTGAGATGGAACAATTGACACCCACCTTTTCCGAGATTTAAAATTTTGTTGTTTTGGATCTTTGACATATACAGTATGTGGTACTGTGCTGAATTGTTTCCCACGATAACCCCTTTGGGATTTAACCACACTGGATATTAAGCTATGTATTTCCTATTACTTCCCAATGCATGATATTGCTCCCTGTTGAGCCATTTGTTGCTTGAACTTATTAGGTTTACTGTCTGAGAACTCTACCTATTTGTTCATCAAAAAAAAATTTGCAATTAGGTACACTTTAAAGTGAAAATGTGCTCCACAAGACATTACTGTCAATATTCCAAAATATTTTTTAATTGAAGCTAAATTAAACCTATTGATTATTTGTTTTCCAAAAGAAGGCTCTAGTTAAAAATGGTTGTTAAATGTTATTAAATCCCTAATCAAACATACCAATGTTGTTTTCTGCAATATTTTATGCATTCAAGGCCTGCCTCTGGTGCTAACTGTCACAAGTGCCAGTGTTCTTACGGCTCAATCACTCAGGTGCTCAGCCCCGTAGAGTGTAAAGAGCTGTTTACGTCCGTACGTCCGAGGATGAGACCCAAGAGTGTTCCTCACGGACTGTACCCTCTCCAATTAACAAGGTACTGTATGCGTCCATGGAACCTACAGGTGTCAATGATAAATTGTATCTCATACTCCTCATGGTTCTCAACCTGAACCGGGAGAGGGCGTGGTACCGAGGTGGTTAGGCGATTGCACACCAAAGGTTTTAATAAGGAAATATGAATTACTTTTGAAATACACATGTTAGAAGGAAGGTCTAACACTTAAGCCACTGGGTTGATCCTACAGAGAATAAGTAAAGGCCCAATATACCATGGGGCCAGCTTCAGTGAGGGAACACAGAGTCGGAGGTTACAGGATGACAGCCAGACCCTCTCCCAAAACCAAGTAGGAAGGTGCAGGTAGGCATCGGCGGTCAGCATGGAATCTGTACCTATCATCGGCACTTCGCAAGGACTCTTGGACCTGCATCCAAGTGGAACGGAAATCACAGAGATGCTCCTCTAATGTAGGAATTCTTTGAGGATTAAATGTCAGGCAACATGGATGGCTGGAAACCATAATTCGCCATAAACAGAGACAATTAGGAAGTGGCATTGATGGCACTATTGTGAGAAAAATCCACCCAAGGTATGAGTTCTAACCAGTTGTTATGGTGGTCATAAATATAGCAACATATGAACTGTTTAAAGGCTTGGTTGGCTCGTTCTGCAGCCCAATTGGACTGTGGGTGATTCGAGGAGAAGGAGAAGGAAAGCTGAATTCCCAATTGTGCACAAAAGGCTCGCCAAAAACCTGGACACAAACTGGCTACCCCTGTCCGAGATGATAACCTTGGGTGGCCCATGTAACCAAAAGACCTCCCGAGAATAAATGGATGCCAGTTCTTTGGATGTAGGCAACTTCTTTAGTGGAATACAATGAGACATCTTCGAGAACCGGTTAACCACCATAAGAATAAGTGTGTTGCCCCGAGAGTAGGGTAACTCCACAATAAAATCCACAGACAAGTGGGTCCAAAGCCTCTTTCCATTGGGTATGGGTTGTAGGAGGCCTATTGGAAGGTGTGGTGTCTTACACTGAGCACACACGGAACAAGCGTTTACATCAGTGCAGAGACTAGGCCAACAAAATTATTGAGAAATAGACCAGATGAGCTGATTCTTCCCAGGGTGACCAGCTGCCTTGGGAGAATGGTATGTCTGGAGCAAAGCAGTGCGGAGATTCTCTGGGACAGAGCAGCAGTCTCAAGGTTTTCAGGAGGAGAATGGATCTGAGCAGGGAGAATTCTGTCATCCAAAGGTGAAGTGAGACTAGTGCGAATAGTGTCTAGAATGTGATCTAGAGGTATCACAGGAGTAGGAACCGACTCTATCTTGGAGGAGGAGGAGGAGGAGGAGGAGGAAAACTGTCATGACAATGCATCAGCCCTTACATTCTTAGTACAGGGTAAGAATGAAACTATGTAATTGAAGCGTGACAAAAAAATAACCCATCGTGCCCTTCTGGGAAATAAGCCTCCGACAAGAATGTTAGATTCTTATGGTCAGTCAAAATGAGGACCAGCACAGTGGTACCCCACTCTTTAGGAGCTAAAATGATAGCTAGCCGTTCTCTGTCTCTAATCTCGTAATTGCATTCTGCAGGAGACAATTTCTTAGAAAAGTAGCCACAAGGATGCATAGCGCTGTCAGAGGTAGGACAATGAGACAGAAGGGCATCTACTCTAGTCTCAAACACATCAACCTCAAAAATGAAGTGTAATGTAAGATCAGGATGTGCCAGCACAGGAGCTGAAACTAAGGCAGCTTTGAGAGACTAAAGCCCCGTACACACGTGCAGATCGTCGGCCGAACGATCGTCTGTCTTTTATCCCTGGGCTGTCGTGTCTGTTGAAAAGTGCAAAAGACTGCACAAGAATTTTGTCCGCCGACTACAGCCGACTGCAGAAGTGATGTCATGTGATGGTTAACTTTCCCTGTGTTTTTTCTTTTCTGAGCATGCCCAGTCTTGCAAATCTGCTGTTTGTCGGCCGAATTCTGTATTGACTGGCGAACAATCGGCCGCTCTGGTGTCGGCATACAAAAATTTTAATGCTTGCACGACAGATTCTTTTTTTTTTTTACAGTTAAATTTTTTATTTTATTGTTAAACATATAAACAACACAAATATTCCAATACAATACATTACTCTGCACAAGGAATAATATTATCCATACATACTAACACACAAAAAAAAAAAAAATAAATAATTCTTAGGGAGAGGAAGGGAAGGGGAATATCAATAAACCAGTTTAGGAACAAGGAGAAAAAAAAAAAAATATTAATAATAATAATAATAATAAGTGCCTACTTATATCATTATGGAACAGGTGACCTTGGCTCACCTACAGCGTCAATCCAGGCTGACCAGACTTTATCAAATTTTTTTGGACAATTCCTACTACCGTATGTAAAACGGTAGAATGGAAGTGTCTTAGTAACGGCAGCTATCCAGGATAATCGGGTGGGAGGTTCGGGTAACTTCCATCGCAAAAGGATTTCTCTCCTGGCATAAAACAGGGTATATGTAATGCACATTTTAGCATATTTGTCCCCAGCCAGTTCTGTAAGGTTACTCAATAAAGTTACCTTTGGGTCCAAAGGAATCATGATGTCAAAGATTTCACCAATAGTGTCCGTCACTTCTTTCCAAAAGGTTGCCAGGTCAGGGCACGACCAAACAACATGTAAGAATGTACCTATTTCATGCCCACATCTAATGCACAAAGGATCTTTCGTGGGATATATCCTGGCAAGACGTTGCGGCGTATAATATGCTCTATGTAAGAATTTGAGTTGTATAAATCTGTCCCTAGCCGCTATCATTGAGGGGATATAATTATTAACCGAGTCCTCCCACTCTTCAATAGTCAGATCTGGAATGTCCTCCTTCCATTTATTATAGGTTTTCTCAGGGGACTGACTATGATCTGTTGAGAGTATGGAGTATATAGCAGAGAGAGTTTTCCCTATTACCTTAAAAGTTAACATTTTCTCCAAGGGGTCTGATTCCAGGACAACAGGGCCTTGGAACTGAGCCCGCATAGCATGACTGAGCTGGCAGTAACGAAACCCCATGGTGGGAGGTAATGAATGGGTAGACTGAAGAACATTAAAGCCTTGAAGTCTTCCATCTTTAATAACATGTTTCATAGTCACAATCCCTCTAGCAGCCCATAACTGTGGATCAGGGAGATGATATAAATGTTTTAAATTAGGATTACCCCACAACGGAGTGTGGGGGGATATATGCAATGGTGTGTTATATATCACCCGCGCCCGAGTCCATATCTGCAGGACAGTCTTCATCAGACTGGTTATTTGAGGATGTGCCTGTTCCCCCCGGAAAACAAGATTACTAAGGGCCGCATATGAACCCAGTAGTGCTGCTTCTAGTGTAACTGCGGAGTTAGTTTTGGGCTGGGAGAACCACCACCGGACCGTCACCAGAACAGCCGCCCAAAAATACAATTTAAAGTTAGGAAGCGCTAAACCTCCTCTTGCAAGAGGAAGATATAGCGTGCGTCTTGCGACTCGTGGAGTACGCCCGGCCCATACAAAAGATGTTACAATACTATCTAATCTCGAAAAAAAAGGTTCTAGTCATATCAATGGGGGAATTACGAAAAAGATACAGAAATTTCGGAAGATAGTTCATTTTTATTAAATTAATTCTGCCAACGGGGGACAAGGGAAGCATGCGCCAAGACGCACACTTTTTATTTAATTGTAAAACTAAAGGGTCAATGTTATTTTGCTGGTATACCTCCAATGTTGGACCCACTTTGATGCCTAAGTACACCATATCCTGTACCCATTTCAACGGTGTCTGAGTATCAATTAAAGATATCGATGGGTGTAGTGGAAAGAGGACGGACTTAGACCAATTAATATTTATACCTGAAAAACGACCAAAGATGTCAAATAATTGTAGGGCCCTATGTAATGATGTGGAAGCATCCGCCAAAAAGATCAAGGTGTCGTCTGCATATAAAGACAACTTCTCTTCAATGACCCCCACCTTAATGCCTCGGACTTGTGGGTCCGCTCGCAACATAATCGCAAGCGGCTCCAAAGCCAAGGCAAACAAGGCTGGGGATAACGGACATCCCTGTCGGGTACCCCTCAGTAGAGGGAATTTATCCGATAGAGATGTATTAGTACGGACTCTAGCCGTAGGGTTCTCATAGAGAAGCTTAATCCATGAGACGAAATTAGGGCCAAACCCGAAGCTAGGTAGGATCCTCCAGAGAAATGGCCACTAAACAGAATCGAATGCTTTCTCGGCGTCGAGGGAGGCGACCACACCTGCTCCCCCCCCCCGACGCCAAGGCCATATGTGTAAACAATCTCCGGATATTGATATCAGTACCCCGCTCAGGTATAAATCCAGTTTGGTCCGGATGGATCAAGCCTGTAATAACACTATTAAGTCGAGTGGCCAAGACTTTTGAAAGGATCTTCCCATCAACATTTAATAAAGAAATAGGTCTGTATGATGAACATAATGATGGGTCCTTCCCTGGTTTAGGGATCACAACAATAACCGCTTCGCTCATTGTTTTAGGGAGTTTCCCATCATTTAGAGATCCTAGAAGAGTGGCTAATAAATACGGGCCCAAAAGGTCCATATGGGCCTTATAGAATTCAACAGGAATTCCATCCGGTCCTGGTGTTTTATCAGGTTTTAGGGAGGCCACCACTTCCTGGATCTCCAAAAGAGTAATAGGGGCGTCTAATTTGGCCCTATCTCTATCAGTTAAGACTGGAAAGTCCACTGCCTGTAGATAATGATCGAGTTCATCTCCTGAATAATTAACCTTAGTATTATATAGGGCCCGATAATAATCAGTGAAGTTATGATTAATAGTTTCTGGATTAGAGTAAAGAGTACCTGATTGATCCTGAATATGTGCTATACTATACCCACTTGTCTGTTCCCTAGAAATTTGCGCCAGCATTTTACCGTTATACTCTCCATGTACGAAAATATGTTGGGATTGAGAAAGCAGTTTTTTCTGTGTAAGGGCTGTGCGTATTCCCATTACCTCCCTAGTCAAGGATTGAAATCGTGTATAGTGAGTGGGGTCTCTAGTTTGTATGTATAGATTTTCCATATCTCTAGCTTCCTTTTCTTTTTGCAATAGATTTGTTCGCCTATATCGTTGGATCTTCCCAATAGCTGTCTGATAATACCCCCGGGTGCAAACCTTAAAAGCGTCCCAGACCATAGCCACTGATGACGTGCCCGGATTTATCTCCCAAAAGGCCGCTATCTGGGGTTCGACTAAAGGGTTTATATCAGAATCAGCGATCCAATATCTGGATAAACGCCATAGTCTATGAGAGGGGTTACCAGATAATTCCATATTTAAGAGAAGTGGAGCGTGGTCGGAGATCCCACGAGGAAGAACCCGAATCTCCCGCACCCGAGATAGTAATGACCCACTTGCAAACATTAAGTCAATTCGAGAGAAGGTTTTATAAGTGGCGGAGTGGCAGGTATATTCCCTAGCATGGGGAAGGTGCCAACGCCATAGGTCTGTCAACCCATAGATCTCAGCCCATTCAGCAAGATCCGATCTGGTGGAGGAATCTCCAGTCATTCTATCCATGTTCGGATCTGGAACCATATTAAAATCACCCACAATGAGTATGTTATCATTCTCATATTTTGCAATTTCTTTAAAAATTTTATATAACAGCCTGATTGAAGCCGGCGGAGGTATATATAACCCTACCAGCAGTAAAGTAAAAGATGATATCTGCAGATTGAGCAAAACAAATCGTCCATCCGGGTCCAGGGAAAGACCCATTAGTCTGAACGGGAGAGACTTGTGGATAAGAACGCTGACTCCACGAGCATACGTAGAAAACGTAGAGTGGTAATGATGCCCAACCCATGGTTTCTTAAGAGCCAGCGTTCGAGTACCCAACCAGTGAGTCTCCTGCAGGACACATATGTGGGGATTAAACGCTTTTAAATATTGAAACACTAAAGAGCGTTTCTGCGGGGAATTCAAACCTCTAGTGTTCCAAGAAATCACCCTTAAAGATTCCATATCCACTCAAAAAACAATGTATACAACATAATAACAGTATAAAAAAAAAAAAAAAAAAGGGAAAACAACTGAAAAATACAATAAATACAATAACAGAGTAATGATTCAAACATCCCCATCCCCCCCCACCCCACCCATCTCCCCAAAATTGGAGAGGGTTTGTATCCCACCCACCGCGGACCTCATAGTCCACCCTAGGGGGTAAGTGTCAAAAAAAGGCGCTATATTACCCCCCCCCCCTTAGGGAAAAAAAAAAAAAGGGGGGGGGAGAAGACTCCGGCGTTCAAAAGGGACGAAGGAAAAGAAAAACTTATATCTTGATTCACCCAGCTGTCGTGTAAAATTTGGGAAAGCAAACTATGACAGACCAAGAGGAAGGAGAAAAAAAAAAAAAAAGTTCAGTTTCAGTCTTATTTGTATGTCTCAAGCCAGGATAATACCTCTTTTGGGGAAGAAAAGAGACGCACATGTTCACCATCTTGTACCCGCAATTTAGCTGGAAACAGAGTACTATATTTCAACCCCCTTTCTCTTAACTTAGAACGGGCTTGATCAAATGACTTCCTCTGACGCTGTGTTTCAACCGAATAATCTGGAAAAATAAAAAGTTTACTACCCTCGTATTTCACTTCACCCTGAGAGCGGGCTGCTCGTAACACAGTGTCTCGGTCACCATAATGAAGGAACCTCAAAATAAAGGTGCGTGGAGGAGAGCCAGGAGGCCCTCGCTTCCCTGGTATCCGATGTGCACGTATCACTGAAAAAAAAGCAGAAAATTTAGCTTCTGGAAGAATGGTCGGAAGTAAGTGTTCAATAAAGGTCACCGGGTTTGCACCCTCGGACCCCTCCGGAAGACCTATAATCCGTAAGTTATTCCTACGATTGCGGTTTTCTGCATCTTCTGCTCGTATTTCCAGCTGCTTAACCCTGGCTTTGAGCAGCTGAACATCCGAGTAATAACCTTTCTGTGTGTCTTCTACTTCTGAAACCCGCATTTCCATCTCGGTGACTCTATCTCGAAAATTATCCATATCTTTACGGATAAGTCCTATATCTGTTTGTACACAATCAATTTTAGAGGTCAAGGCTGTCTTACAGTCTACTATGGCATGCATAAGTGTCTCTAAACTTGCGGGTGAGTGTCCTAAGATGGCGCCGGGAGCAGACGTGTTCTAACTGAGCTCCCGACTCCGGCGTCTGATCCTGTGACTCACCCAGGTTGATTCCCCTGCTTGGTCCCCTGGTTTTCGGCTGCGTCCATAGTCTGATGTTGGTCTGATGTTGGTCTCCAGAGCGTGGGCAGCAAGGGGATAGCTGGACGCCGGACTATCCAGTTATCGGCTGTATCGGCAGCCGCGGGGTGTGTGTGGGCTGTTTCCGGCTGCCCTGGAGGTCTGTGTGGCTCGTCCGCTCCTTCGACCCTCCTTGTTGCTGCTCCTTCATCCCTCCTTCATCCCTCCTTCGTAGCCGCCCTGAGGTACTGGAAGCTGGAAGCCGGATTGCTGCGGTGTTGGCTAGGACCGGGGTGGCGGGACTGACTGGAGCGGTGTGAGCTGCCGCGGTGTGCGGCTTGTACGTCCACTGAATTAGACGGCTGGTGTGCTGAACAACTCTCTTGTGGCTCAGCTGGCAGGATTCTTGCCCACTGTATTGTAGCAGGTAAAGAGGAGCAGGCTTGGTTAGGAGTCATTGAACTGTTTGCACTGGCTGGTTTTCCTATCTCCCCCTGAGGAAGCTGATTAGCTGGATCCTATCTGGATCCTATCTGAGAAGACTGCTCGAAGACTGCTCGAAGGGAAGCTTTAAGGGAAGCACACACTTCACTGCATATTGCCAGCCTGCCACACCAACTATCTTTTACTATCTTTTACTCTCTGGGCACAGTATACGTTCATGCGGTATTTGACATATACAACATATACAACCTATGTAACAAATTTAACATAGCAGACTGAAACCAAGACTGGATGGACTTAAACCTCCTGAATCCTTTTTTTTTTTTTTGGGGGGAAGGAATGCCCAAAAATAAAGGGGGTGTACAGACACGCCGTGCAGTTGTGACATCACTGTCTAAGTCTACGGTAACTACGGTAACCATGGCGTCTCAGACCGACCAAACAACAGTGACCAGGGATACGACAGATTCTTTTAGTGCGCTGTCGGCTGTCGGAAGCATCATACTAACAAGCCGAAAATCGGCCGATCGGTCGTCGGCCGAATCTTTTCGGCCGACAATCTGCACGTGTGTACGGGCCTTAAAGGGCTTTAAAGCGGTGGTCAACCACTGCACTTTTTTTTTTTACTAAGGCCCCTTTCACACATGCTGTCCGTTTGTCCGTTTTTCATCCATCCGTTGACGGATGAAAAACGGACATCAATGCATCTCTATGTAAAAACGGATGACAACTGATGATCATCAGTTAACATCCGTTTTCATCCACTTCCGTCAATGTCCGTTTTTTTGAACGGATGAATGCCCTATTTTTCATCCGTCAAAAAAACGGATCGGACGAAAAACGGATGTCAACTGATGACAACGGATGAAAAACTGATGTCAACGGATGACAACGGATGAAAAACTGATGTCAACTGATGACAACGGATGAAAAACGGACGACAACGGATGAAAAACGGATGAAAAACGGATAACAACTGACGAAAAACGGATGAAAAACTGATGACAACTGACGAAAAACGGATGAAAAACTGATGACAACTGACGAAAAACGGATGAAAAACTGATGAAAAACGGATGAAAAACTGATACATTTGACGTGACTGAACTGATGAACTGAACGGACTGTATGTGTGAAAGGGGCCTTACGTGCAAGGCAAAGGCTTAATATGCTGCTATGCTTTGCATACTAGCACATTGTTAAACTTACCTGAAAACAAAGCAATCCAGCGATACGATGCCATCGCTTGAGGCAGTGTTTATTTATACCACATAGGCACACAGATTTTTATAGGCACACAGTTTTTGCTTTTAGCTGCACCTTTATTTCACCTTCCTATTATAGTGGCACTATTTAATGGACTGCTTCAGGCTCAATTAAATCCTTATCTTCAACGTGTGCATTTGAACTCTGATGGACTTTCATTTTGATGAGTTTTATCATTTATTTATTTATAAATACTTGTTAGCGCTGCTAGTGTTACTGATTGGCTTGGTTGAGTGTAATCAGTCACACCTGTTTTAAATATCACAGAAAAAGGTTACTCAATGGCACTCAGGACTTCCAGAGTACATGTGCATTGAATAACTTCAGAGACCTCAGGGACTTATGCCCCGTACACACGCATCGATAGTTGGCCATGAATTTTCGGCCAACGTCCGATCGGCCGATTTTCGGCTTGTTAGTATGATGCTTTCGACAACCGACTCCGACTTTTCGGCCGAAAAAAATCTGGTGTGCATGCTATAAAATTTTTGTTGGCCGTCAACATAATGTCCGATTTTCCGTCAGTCAGTACAGATTTCAGCAGACAAAAATCTGATGAGCAAGACTGGGCATGCTCAGAGAAGAAAAAACACACGGAAAGTAAACCAGCACATGACATCACTTCTGAAGTTGATTTTTGTTGGCCGAAAAAATTTGTGTACAGTCTAGGCACATTCCAACCAACAAAACACCACTCTTGACAAAAGACGGCCGATCGGTCGGCCGATAATTGTTGCGTGTGTACGAGGCATTAGGGCTGTTTAACACCACAGAGATGGAGGCTCCATGCATGTGAAAATAGCCAAAGAGTTTCCAGTCACAGCTTACCAACCAGCCTGCGACCGACCAAATTAACCTAACAGTATGCGTTAAAAACAGGGGTTTGCCCTTCCAGTGCTCCTTGCTGTCAAGACCAGTTATAGGTGGGGGAAGTGACCATTTTTTGTATCCATGCATGTGGCAGCACAGTGGCTAACTGGTTAGCACTTCTGCCCTACAGCATCGGGGTCGTTGGTTCGAATCACAAACCTTCCACTACCTAGCTAGAAGTTTGTTTTTTTTTGTTCTAGTTTGATTTTCATATAATGGAAAACCAAGAAATGACATTCTAAAGAAAGAGATTGGGGTTTTGCACCCAATCAAGAACTGTGTGTTTGCGGGCAGACATGGATGTGTGATCCTGCACTCCTATTTTAACCACTTCCGGACTGCTCACGTTGCTGCTACTGCTGCAATGTTGCCAGATTCCTCCCTCTCTCGGCGGCACGTGCCCGCCGTCCGAGGCTCCCTCCCGTTGTGTCTAGACACAGCAGGAGTCGGGCCAAGGGAGGAGATGCGGTGATCACCACCGCTCTTCCCTGACATTCGGGGAAATGCTGATCTTCCATCTTCTCTGTGACAGGCCGGGACAGATCACAGGATTCAGCATAGCTGAACCTGCGATCTGTGTCTGTGTCACACAATCCCCTCCCCCCACACACGTCAGTAAGCATGAGGCACACATTTAACCCCTCGATCACCAACAGTGTTAACCCCTTCCCTGCCAGTGTCATTATTACAGTAACAGTGCATATTTTTAGCACTGATTACTGTAGTAATGTCACTGGTCCCCCCAAAAGTGTCAAAAATGTCAGTTAGGGGTCCGATCTGTCCGCCGCAATGTCACAGTCCCGCAAAAAATCGCAGATCGCCGCCATTATTAGTAAAAAAAATAAACAATAAAAATGACAAATCTTTCCCGTAGTTAGTAAATGCAATAACTTTTGCGCAAACCAATCAAAATACGCTTATTGTGATTTTTTTTACCAAAAATATGTAGCAGAAAACAAATTGGCCTAAAATGTTAAATTTTGATTTGTAAATTTTTTTTGGGGAGTGTTATATATCAGAATGTGAAAAATATTGTTTTTTTTTTTTTTTCAAAATTGTCGCTCTTTTTTTCAAAAATTAAAAATCGAACAGGTGATCAAATACCACCAAAAGAAAGCTCTATTTGCGGGGGGGAAAAGGACAGCATCGCACGACCGCGCAATTGTCCGTTAACCACTTGGCGACCGCTCACATGGAGCGTACTGCGGCAAAGTGGTTCTTTATCGTCCAGCGATGTAAGTCTAGGTCGCTGGACTCCTCCCCTTGTGGGCGGCACGCGCGCGCTACCGGAGGCTCGCTCCCGCTGTATTCAGTCACAGCGGGAGTCGGGCCCGATCGTCAGGGATCGAGTGTGGAGATCTGCCCGCTTGTGTAAACAAAGCGGGCGGATCTCCTAAGTAACAGGCAGTCACAGATTACAGGATTTAGCATAGCTGAACCTGCGATCTGTGCCTGTGTCACTCAATCCCCTCCCCCCACACACGTCAGTAAGCACCAGGCATACATTAACCCCTTGATCACCAATAAAAGTTAACCCCTTCCCTGCCAGTGTCATTTTTACAGTAACAGTGCATATTTATAGCACTAATTACTGTAGTAATGTCATTGGTACCCCTAAAAGTGTCAAAAATGTCAGTCAAGGGTCCGATCTGTCCGCTGCAATGTCGCAGTCCCGCAAAAAAAATCGCAGATCGCCGCCATTACTAGTTAAAAAAAAAAAACAATAAAAATTACATAAATTTCCCGTAGTTAGTAGCTGCGATAACTTTTGCGCAAACCAATCAAAATATGCTTATTGCGATTTTTTTTTTACCAAAATATGGCCTAAATTGTTAAAAAATTTTGATTTTTACATTTTTGGGGGGGGGATTTCATATAAAAAAATGTGAAAAATATTGTTATTTTTTCAAAATTGTCGCTCTTTTTTTGTTTATAGCACAAAAAGTAAAAATTGCACAGGTGATCAAATACCACCAAAAGAAAGCTCTATTTGTGGGGGGAAAAAAGGACAGCGTCGCACGACCGCGCAATTGTCCGTTGACCACTTGCCGACCTCTTACATGGAGCGTACTGCGGCAAAGTGGTTCGTTATCGTCCAGCGACGTAAGTCTACGTCGCTGGACTCCTCCCCTTGTGGGCGGCGCGCGCGTGCTGCCGGAGGCTCGCTCCCGCTGTATTCAGTCACAGCGGGAGTCGGGCCAGGGGAGGAGCGGCGGTGATCACGGTTAAAAAATTTTGATTTTTACATTTTTGGGGGGGGGGGGGGATTTCATATAAAAAAAATTTGAAAAATATTGTTATTTTTTCAAAATTGTCGCTTTTTTTTTGTTTATAGCACAAAAAGTAAAAATCACACAGGTGATCAAATACCACCAAAAGAAAGCTCTATTTGTGGGAGAAAAAAGGACATACATTTAATTTGGATACAACGTCGCACGACCGCGCAATTGTCTGTTAAAGTAACGCAGTGCAGAATCGCAAAATATGGCCTGGTCAGGAATGGGGTAAAATCTTCTGGTCTTAAAGCGGTTAAAAATATGCTCATTGAGAATTTTTTTGTCAAAGACATGTAGCTAAATACATTTTGGCCAAAATATTTTGACCTTCAAAATTGTCGCTTTTTTTTATTAATATCGCAAAAAATGTAAAGCGCAGAGGTGATAAAATACCACCAAAAGAAAGCTCTGTTTGTGGGAAAAAAAGGACATACATTTCGTTTGGGTATGGCGTTGCATGACGCGCAATTGTCAGTTAAAGTCGCACAGTGCCGAATCGCAAAAAGTGGCCTGGACGTAAAGCAGGAAAATCCTCCGGTCCTAAAGTGGTTAAAGTAATGCAGTGCCGAATCACAAAATATGGCCTGGTCAGGAATGGGGTAAAATCTTCCAGTCTTAAAGTGGTTAAAAATACGCTCATTGAGAATTTTCTTGTCAAAGACATTTTGGCCTAAATATATGTCAAAAATTTAATATATTGGATATTTTTGCTCTTTTTTTATTAATATCGCAAAAAATTAAAAGCGCAGAGGTGATCAAATACCACCAAAAGAAAGTTCTGTTTGTGGGAAAAAAAGGAGGTACATTTAGTTTGGGTACAGCATTGCATGACCGCACAATTGTCAGTTAAAGTCGCGCAGTGCCAAGTTGAAAAAAGTGGCCTGGTCATCAAGCAGGAAAATCCTCCGGTCTTAAAGTGGTTAATGTTGTATGCTGATGAATGATGAATGGCGAATGTGCTTGGTTAACAATTTGAGGGAAGCAGCCCTCACAAAGTTGACATTTCCTGCTTTGTACCAACCACATGGCCAATAACTTACAACTTGAATCGTTTTTGTTTTTGTTCTCACTGATCATGGCCTGAGCCTGGGACATTTGTCTTTTTTCTGTTTACCCTCCACAAATACATATGCTATTGCATTCTTTCATTTGCCAAGAGTGTGTGTTCCTGATCCACAGGTGTGAGTACTTATGACACGAGGAGACAGAATTCATTACACTGATGGGTGTTTTCTTTACTGGGTGGGTGTAGGTGTGCTATCAATCCAACCTATGTTATATAAAGGTCTGCGCTTGTGTGCTTTGCCTGTGATGAGGTCATAATTTTTGCTTGCATTTGTTAGGAATTGGGTTTTTTTTTTTTTTTTTTGGAGGGCATGTTTTCAAAATTGTGTGTCTTTGTCAAGTCTGACCATGTGTTTGTTTACAAGCCTCTGTGGAGCCATATCTTCTTCTAGTTACTTCTTAACCTCACATGTTAGACCTACAATTCCTAATGTAATGGGCCATACACACTATAAGATTTTCTGAAGACTTTTTGCTTTAGATTTACCAAAACCATATAATATGAGGTCAAACCTAAACCCTTTCAATTTGTATGCAATCTGGCAGGCCCTTGCACTACATAGAAAAGGTAAATCTGAAGGAAAAAGTCTTCAGAAAATCTTATAGTGTGTATGGCCCTTTACCCCCGTTAATGTTATGGTTTAGATGGAAAGAAAGCTTCCTGCTAACCCTAACCATAAATGTATGTCTATTTTTTTCCATTGCTTAATATTCATTTTGTCTGTTTTTGCTTATCCTGCACCTAAACCTTTAGGGGTGTTTTCCTGTTGAGGTCATTGTAGCCGTATTAGTGCACTTGCAACAGAGACAATTGAGTACTGTCCGGGACAGTTATCAATTGTCTCTGTGGTGTTTTCCTGAAATGTTTGTCCTGGTTCTTATCAGCCTTATTTTTAGTCCTGTTTTATAATGTTAATGTTAACCACTTTAGGACCGGGCCTTTTTCTGACACCTGTTGTTTACAAGTTAAAATCAGGGTTTTTTGCTAGAAAATTACTTGGAACCCCCACACATATACATTTTTTATTTTTAGCAGAGACCCTGGAGAATAAAATGGAGATTGTTGTAATATTTTTTTATCACACCGTATTTGCGCAGCGGTCTTACAAATGCAATTTTTTGGAAAAAAAATAAAAATTTTGAATTAAAAAAATAAGAAAACAGTAGTTAGCCCATTTTTTTATATAATGTGAAAGATAATGTTACATCGAGTAAATAGATACCTAACATGTCATGCTTCAAAATTGCACACGCTCGTGGAGTACCAAACCTTGGTACTTAAAAATCCCCATAGGCAAAATTTCTACAGGTTACCAGTTTAGAGTAAAGGGCCATACACACTAAGACTTTTTCCTTCAGATTTACCTTTTCTATGTAGAGCAAGGGCCTGCCAGATTGCATACAAATTGAAAGTGTTTAGGCTTGACCTCATATTATTTTGTTTTGGTAAATCTAAAGGAAAAAGTCTTCAGAAAATCTTATAGTGTGTATGGCCCATTAGGCCCCTTTCACACTAGCGGACCGTTCAGATCCGCCTGTCAGTTTTTTTGGTGGATCTGAACGGACACCCCATGCATCTCTATGGGGCATCGGATGTCAGCGGGGACACGTCCGCTGACATCCGATCCAATCCGTCAAATCTGGACGGATGGAAACCCTATTTTACATCTGTCCATCGGATCGGATGAGAATGGACAGACAGTCCGTTCCCATCCGATTCCCCCATAGAGAACAGCGGGACCTGACAGCTGTGTCTCCACACACAGCGCGGAGATACAGCTGCCATCCGCCTGCTCAGCGGGAGATCAGCGGATCGATCTCCCGCTGAGATAAACGGAGTCCACCTGACGGACTGGATTGTGTGAAAGGGGCCTTACAGAGGAAGTCTAGGGCTTTAATTAATGCTCTTGCGCTAACGATCGCAGCGATATCTCAGATGTGTGGTTTAAAAACCGTTTACATATGTGGGCGCGATTTGCGTATGCGTTCACTTCTGCGCGCAAGCTAACGGGGACAGGGCGCTTACATTTTTTTTTTTACTATTTATTTTATCTTTTATTTTTTATTTTTACACTCTCAACATCCCTTTTAATAGAAACAAGCATGACAGGACCTCTTAAATGTGAGATCTGGGGTCAAAAAGACCTCAGATCTCACATCTACCCAAAAAAAAAAAGTATTTTTTTTTTTATTATGAAAAAAAAATTGGCTCTTAACCACTTGCCGACCGCCGCACGACTATCTACGTCGGCGGTCAGCCCCTCACAGGCAAACTAACGTAGGGCTACGTTGCTTGCTTGTGAGGGTCTAGGGAGCGAGCGCGCGCCCCCCGGGGCGCGCTCCCGCGTGGTCACGGACCCCCCCGCGCGTGTGACCAGCGGACCCGATGTCCGCCGGTCACTCGGCGATCGGCGGGGGAGAGGGAGAATGTCAGGCAGCTTGTGTAAACAAACTGCCTGTCATTCTCCTCGCTGCAAAGACACTGATAAAACGGATCTGGTATGTAGATCCGTTGATCAGTGTCCTTACAGCTAGAGCCACAGCCAATCACAGTAGAAACCACGCCCCTAGGGACACACACAGCCCCTCCCTTCCAAATAAAGTTAACCCCTTCACTACCAGTGTATTTTTACAGTAACAGTGCATATGTATAGCACTGATTACTGTAGAAATGTCACTGGTAACCCCAAAAGTGTCAAAAATGTCAGTCAAGGGTCCGATCTGTCCGCCGCAATGTCGCAGTACCGCAAAAAAAATCGCAGATCGCCGCCATTACGCGTTAAAAAAAAAAACAACAAAAATGACAAAAATCTTTCCCTTTGTTAGTAAACGCGATAACTTTTGCGCAAACCAATCAAAATACGCTTTTTGCGATTTTTTTTACCAAACATAGGTAGCATAAAATAAATTGGCCGAAAATTTTTAAAAATTTTGATTTTTACATTTTTTTTTGGGGGAATTTCATATAAAAAAATGTGAAAAATATTGTTATTTTTGCAAAATTGACGCTCTTTTTTTGTTTATAGCGCGTGATCAAAAAATCGCACAGGTGATCAAATACCACCAAAAGAAAGCTCTGTTTGTGGGAAAAAAAGGACGTCAAATTCGTTTAGGTACAGCGTCGCACGACCGCGCAATTGTGCGTTAAATTCACGCAGTGCCGAATCGCAAAATACCCCCTGGTCGGAATGGGGGTAAAATCTTCCGGGGCTTAAGTGGTTAAAGGCCGTTGCTTCCTGCCTAAGAGGACGACGGACCAGTGTGGGAGAGTGGGGTGCTCCACCCAAAAGTCTGGTCAGGATTAAACATTGAACCAACAAGATATTGGGGGCACGTCCCTAAACATACATTTCTAAGGTTTGTACTGCTATAAAGACCAATATACAAATTGAACCATAGAGGATAAAGGGTCCCTTTATATTGCAATTTTAGCAGAGGAATCTGCAGCTAGCAAACTTCTCCCATGTAAGGAGTGAGTATGCCCTATGGTTCTGAGAAGTGGGATTTATCTTTTCTTTGAATAGTGTAGGACCCGCTGAAAATTGAGTACTTTGACACAGTGGTGGGTGGGCTTGAGCACAATATGGCCATATGGTGTGACTAAATCCCCATATTTACTTATTATGAGCTGGTGTTTCTAAGTAGCCTTGCAAGATTTGAAAGCAACTTTTTTTGTGTATGTGTGTTATTCTCTATGATTTAATTTGTTTATTGGTTTTTATAGCAGCACCAACCTTAGAAATGTGTGTTTAGGATGTGCCCCCAAATATCTTCTTTGTACCAGGATTAGAGACTGAACATATAAAACCCAACATTTTGCCAAAATAGAAATTAGACATTCCCAAAGTCCATTATATATATATATATATATATATATATATATATATATATATATATATATAACTGATTCATTAATGAGAAACATAGAAATGTCAGCAAAACAAGTCACGGCTACAAATTGGTGTCAATTTTACACTGATCATGCATTTGAGCACAATATATATTTTTGCGATTTATGTAAATTATTCAAGCATGGAACTACTTAATATTCAAAGTATAATTGTGTTCAGCTTAATGGTTTATGGTTAGCGCTCCTATCTATAAACACTGCAACTATGGGTTCAAATCCCAGGCATGCCATCACCTACTTGAATTTTAGTCAGCTGCGAATGCTGAAACTTGGCGTACGCCTAATTGCCACCGCTACATCTGCATGTATGTTTACCTAATTTGCATGCTCATGTGCATGCAATTGTAGGTGATTTAGCCAAGGTATTAGGCCCCTTTCACACTATCCGTCCGTCGGACGGATTCCGTTTTTCTCAGCGGGGGATCGAGCCGCCGATCCCCCGCTGAGCAGGAGGATGACAGCTGTGTCTCCACGCTGTGTGCGGAGACACAGCTGTCAGTTCCCCATGCATCTCTATGGGGGAAATCAGACAGGAACGGACATGTCTTCGCTGACATCCGATCCCCCATAGAGATGCATGGGGGGACCGTTCAGATCCGCCAAAAAAACGGTCAGCCTGTGTGAAAGGGGCCTTACTATGTGGCAAAATATTAATCGCACACCAGCAGGGTGTTAGCATGGTTGGGACTAGAACTCATGACCTAGCAGTCTTTGTCCATGAGGGTAGACCACTGCACCAATGTGCTGAGTACAATTAGACATGCCTAAAGCTGCATACACACTATTCAACTTTTGTGGTTAGATTTCCTTCAGATTTACCTTTTCTATGTAGTGAAAGGGCCTGCCTGATTGCATACAAATTGAAAGTGTTTAGGTTTGACCTCATATTATATGGTTTTGGTAAGTCTAAAGGAAAAAGTCTTCAGAAAATCTTATAGTGTGTATTGCCCTTAAAAGTTTAAGATGAATAAAGAATGAACATTGATAATTAGAAAACTCTAATCTCCTAATAGGAAATCTAAAAGTTAAAACACATAACAGATACATAAAAAATAAATGTACCTTACAGAATAGCTGACATATTGCTCTGTAATATTCATTCAGAAAAGCATTTGTTAACAAAAGAGGAAAACAGACTATACACAATACTTTTATTCAAAACACAGAGCCGCACACGAGATAGAACACTTCCCATATAACAATGATTTATTGGCATACATATACAGGAATAATCATAGCTGAATAGTTATAGCCAGTTATAAAAACCCAACCGTGATTCTGACTATGCTGATACGGAATTCACTATTGTATCTGGCCGTAATTCTACGTCCGCATAGTTGAGATCTTAATTACTCTAAGAGGGAGTAATTAAATGGAGAGCAAGCATTTCTACTCCTCCTTCTTAGTGAATTAGGCTCCCAGTTTCTAGTTCAAATAATTCTGACTATATCACCCTTTCTTCAGCTCACATGAAAATTGTGCAAAATTTGTACCATAAATCCCTTTGCTGTTCAATCATGTTGTAGACTGAAATATCTTCCAATTGTGGATCACAAATTTTTTTCGTCACTATATCATATTTATGTTCATAAACTCGTTTTCTCAAAGATGGTACTGTTTTTGCTATATAAAATGCATCACAAAATTTACATCCTAAATAATAAATGACTTGTTAAGTCAAACAATCTGTTTCATGTTTTATATAGCTCGTTTTTCCATCAGGAAACCAAATTCTCTTTTTGTATGCATGTATTGTATATTTAAATGTAAATGAAGTATCTAACACATGAATCCCTTAAAGCCAAACAGTGGCAAAAAATATTTCTCAGAGTAGGCAGCAACAGTGGGGACTAACCTCCTTGAGCTGATCTGGGTACTGTCGTCAGATTGCTGAGTGGTGGCTGTTGCTACCTCCTCTTCCTGATCTGATGCCAAGAATGACTGCGCATCGCAAATGTCTTGTGATGGATCAGAAAATAATTCCAGTGACTCAAGCAGAGGGTAGGTGGTGGTGGTGGTGTCTTTGGGGGTGCACACAGCAGAGAGTGAAGAGGGTGCAGATAGAGAGGATGAGGAGGGTGCAGAAGAGGAAGGCTGAGTGAGCCACTCAACCAAGTCTGGTGCGTCCTTTGATGTAATCGAACGCACCTTCTGAAACTTCACACTTTGGCTCCGGCCTATTGCTCCTGCCCTACCCCTACCACCCCTGCGTAAGTGTCTGCCTCTTCCTCTGCCTGTCATGTTTTTAAATTACCCTGTGACAAAAGTCTCTAGAGAATCACAGTATATCTGGAAAAAGGTATATAACACCCCGCTTCAATCTGTGGTATTGGGGAGCCACAGGTTTATCACACCAGTTCTACAAATAATTGGCCAATAACTGTTGTCACTGTGTGTAGCACAGTTAACACAGCAAAAGAGGCCAAATATTTGCAGGACTAAAATACAATCTTAGAAAAGCATACTGTTAAATAACACCCCACTTCAATATGTGGTATTGGGGGGCCACTGGTCTATCACACCAGTTGTTCAAAAAATTGGCCAGTGAGTTTAGCACTGTGTGTATCAGATTTAACACAGCAAAAGAGACAATATTGTTGCAGGACACAAATACACTTAGGAAAGTATACTCAGATAACACCCCACTTCAATATGTGCTATTGGGGGACCACTGGTTTATCACACCAGTTGTTAAAAAAATTGGCTAGTCAGTTTGGCACTGTGTGTATCAGACTTAACGCAGCAAAAGAGGCCAAATTTTTGCAGGACTAAAATACACTCTTAGAAAAGTATACTGTTAAATCACAACCCACTTCAATATGTGGTATTGGGGGGGCCACTGGTCTATCAGACCAGTTATAATACATTAAAGGTGCTTTTGTCACTGTTTGTAGTAGTGCACAATACAAATCCACTATAATATGCTTTCTATATTACAAAGTATATTATACCGTGGATTACACCCCTATATAGTGCACTGCACACCTATACCAAATAAATAGCAGCCCTTGAAATTACTTTTGTGGACATTAACAGAGCGATTTGTGTCACTGCTGATCTCTGTCCCTGAAGCACAATGGATACCTGTCCCTAAACTGAAAAACTGCACACCTATACCAAATAAAAAGCAGCCCTTGAAATGACTTTTGTGGTCATTAACAGAGCGATTTGTGTCACTGCTGATCTCTGTCCCTGGAGCACACTGGATACCTGTCCCTAAACTGAAAAACTGCACACCTATACCAAATATATAGCAGCCCTTAACATGACTTTTGTGGACATTAACAGAGCGATTTGTGTCACTGCCGATCTCGATCTGTCCCTGACCTGAAAGTGTAATAGACCTATACCAAATACCAGCCCTCAAAAGGACTTTTGTGGATCTTAACAGAGCTATTTGTGTCTGGCAATCTGATGTGCACAGCCAACCTCTCCCTATGCTGACATATAGCAGGATGTGAAATGGCCGCCAGCTCTGGTCTATTTATAAGGTAGGGGCCATGTCCATGTGGTGAAATGTTTCAATTGGCTGTCCCGTTCCACCTGACGGATGTGTCATGGGTCAAAGTTCTCCCCAATGTAAACTAATATGGCCGCCGCGAACAACGCCATGTGTTCGCAAAATTGGCGGGTAGCGAACAAGCAAAATTCGCCGCGAACCGCAAGGCCATCCCTATTTACAGACAGTATTGTGCCAATATCTCACCACAATGTACACTTTATTACCATAAGTATTGGGACACCTTCCTTTACACGAACAGGAACTTTAATGGCATCTCAGTCATAGTCCATCGAGTTCATCATTGAGTTGGCTCACCCTTTGCAGCTATAACAGCTTCAACTCTTCTGGGAAGGCTGTCCACAAAGTTTAGGAGTGTGTCTATGGGAATGGTTGACCATGTGATGTGGACAAGAAGGCCTGTGTGTCACAGTCTTCACTCTAAAGCTGGATACACACTATACAACGTTTGTTGTTAGATTTCCTTTAGATTTACCTTTACTATGTAGTGCAATGGCCTGCCTGATTGCATACAAATTAAAAGTGTTTAGATTTGACCTCATATTATATGGTTTTGGTAAATCTAAAGGAAAAAAATCTAAGGACAATTGTATAGTGTGTATGGCCCATTATTCATCCCAAAGGTGTTCTGTTGGGTTGAGTTCAAGACTCTGTGCAACACAAGTTCCTCCACCCCAAACTCACTCATCCATGTCTTCATGGACCTTGCATTGTGCACTGGTGCGCAGTCATGGTGAAACAGGAAGGGGCCATCTCCAAACTGTTCCCACAATGTTAGGAACATAAAATTGTCCAAAATGTCTTGGTATGCTGAAGTCTTAAGAGTTCCCTTTACTGGAACTAGGGGATCAAGCCCAACTCCTGAAAAACAACCCCACACCATAATCCCCCTCCACCAAATGATTTGGACCAGTGCACAAAGCAAGGTCCATAAAGACATTGATGAGCCAGTTTGGGGTGGAGGAACTTGACTGGCCTGCATCTAAACCCGATAGAACACCTTTGGGATGAATTAGAGCAGAGACTGCGAGCCAGGCCTTCTCGTCCAACATCAGTGCTTGACCCCGCAAATGCACTTCTGAAAGAATAGTCAAACATTCCCATAGACACACTCCTAAACCTTGTGGACAGCCTTCCCTGAATAATTGAAGTTGTTATAGCTGCAAAGGGTGGTCCAGCACAATATTTAACCCTATGGACTAAGACTGGGATGCCATAAAAGTTCATGCGTGTAAAGGCAGGCGTTCCAATACTTTTAGTAATATAGTGACAGCTAGGCTTACTGAAAATGAAATGTCTTAGTAGTTATATATCAATTGTATGTTGCCTTGTAATATTTTTAATGCGCAGCCAAAATAAAATAAAAAAATAGTATCAGTACAAAAAAGTTTTTAGCATTCACTAAAACAAACGCTACAAAAATACTGCATTAATTATTTTATATAGTCATGTGGTATTTTAGTAGTGAAAGCCTGCGGTAATTTACCGCCGGTGGTAGCCAGTGTCCTTACCACAGGTTATCACTAGCTGGTTGTTAAGGAGCTGTGTCCTTAAAGCGGCTCTTCAGTCATTTTTTCATCTTTCCATCTAATATTCTGCCCTTGTTGTTTTAACTTGGATAGTAAAACATTTTTTTTCTGCCAGTAAATACCTTATACAACCCACTTCCTCTTTCTTATCTGGTTATAAGCCTAATGACATCATGCACAACTCTCTTGTGAGAGTTTGTCAGCAAGAAAGGGAGGAATGAGTCATAGGAGAGCCAAGGAGTGCTGCAGAGCTGGCTGGATGAGGGCTTAGATAACAGGAGACTGCAGATATCCATGAGTATTTATCCAGAGAGGAGAAATGTGCAGAAAAGAAGTGGTATGAGTGTGTTTGTATATATGTGTGTGTGTCTGTGTGCCTCTGCGTGTCTGTGTAAATCCAGGAAGTAAACAGGCAGCAACTTCAGCTGCCCACAGTTAAAATGGCTGCAGCCAGACTTAGTGGAGGGAGATTTCTGCAGCATATTTGGCAAGTACAGAATCACAGTATACTGTATATAAAATAATATGCAAAGTGATTGGGGGGAAAGCTTCAGAATATCAAAGTTTTTATTACAAATTATGTGAGCAGACGGTAATTCCACTTTAACAACCGCTGAGTCCATTTTTTTATTTTTTTTACTTTCAGGTGTCAACAGGAATTGCCTGCTGACAGCTGAAAGTAATAAAAAAATAATAATCTGGAAAATAAAGCTGCATAGGGTCCCCTCCCAAAATCCATACCAGGCCCTTCGGCCCCTGTTTTATGTGGTATTTACCTTAGAGTTTTTGCTTTATGCTGTAAATACCACATAAAGCAGTAGTGAAATAAACATTTTCAGGAAAGCATGCGGTATATGGGAAAACAGCTAAATACCGCATGCAATCTAGCTCCGTAAATGGAGCCCATATCTGCTATATTATACTGTTTTACGTTGTTTATTTGCTTTCTGATGTTTTTGCTATATTGCACATTTTTTTGCACAGATTTTTAATATATCGTTTTATTAGATTGTAAAAACAATAAACAGAAAACAGTATGTGCGCTTATACCTAGATTAACACAAAAACTGAAAATTTAAAAGAGTACACATCCATCCAGAGGGGTTAACAAACTGATTAGCACCACAAGCTGTGGATACACAATAGGAGAAAATAGCGCACAGGCTCTGGTGCAGATAACATTTTTCATTGAATAAAATAATAAAAAACATTAAACTCACAGACATAAGTAGATACAGGCATATTAACCGTTCCCATCCCTTTGTGGCCATACATATCCTGGACGAAGCTGTCTGCTAATGTTACAAGAGAAGGAGATTTCCAAGCCTGAGTGCAGCCAGCGCCACGCTGCAAACTGGACGGTCTCACTCGTAGCAGCCTTACCAGCCGCCAGACAAGCCAAAGCCACCCTCGCTACCACGTGACTCCGAGGGCTGGCTGCTGATAGGGTGTGTGGTCTGTTCCCACTACCACGCGTTTCAGAGGCTGTGGCTCCCTTTTTCAAGTCCGTGTATGTCCAGTGTATGTCTAAGTCCAGTGTATGTATGTATGTATGTATTACTGATTTTGTTTAGTCAAAACTGCCCTCCCAGGAGAAAAAAGGAAAGTATAGAGGACCTATAGTTGCAAATTGGTCCTCCAGCTGTTCCTTATATGTACATTTAACTTTTTGGGGCCTTATTGCTACCTATCCCAACCTTTTTTGGAATGTGTAGCTCTCATGAAATCCAAAATGAGCCAATATTTGGCATGCCATTTCAAAATGTATCAATTTCAATATTTGATATGTTATCTATATCATATTGTGAATAAAATATATGTTTATGAGATTTGTAAATTAGTCCATTCCTTTTTTACTCACAATTTGTACAGTGTCCCAAATATTTTGGAATCGGGTTTGTATATATATATGTATATATATATATATATATATATATATATATATATATATATTTATTGTTCTCTGTACTATTAGCAGTGTCTGTGGCAGGTCTCGGATCAGGATCAGAAAAATCTACCTCCAGGGCCTTGAATGAGTTTGTTACTACCACATTAAACTTATTGGCCAAGATGGGATCTGTAACCTCCTTGGTGCCTCTTCCACTATGCAATTCCTCCATTTTTTAGAACAAAAATCTCTAACACTGGCTATATTTTTTTTCCAGATTGGAATGTGGTATATTTGGGGGGGGGGGGGCACTGTGTCCTTCCTTTTTGTGATGATAGTTGTTTTTATATTTTTTTATTATTACTATTTATATTTTCATATTTGTATTTGTTTTTATTCATTCCGTCATTATTCTTACGCAGGGCCCAATTAGTATCATTATGTCCTTGTGTTTCTTCTGGAACCCCAGAATTAGGGGCTTGTCTTTGGGCTAGTGAAGGCTTCGGTCTGTTTTTAATAATATTATCATCACTATTATTTTTCCGCATGGAGTGGCAATCCTACACCCTCAGGAGAAGGTGTGCTCCACTGTGATCTTTTGGTCAACGCAAGAAAACTTATTTAATATTTTTTTTCAATTAAGGATGCGTCCCTTCTCATAATCCTCTAATTCTCTTGAAAACTTATTTTGCTTCACCAAAATAAGGTCCTCCTCAAATTTGCTTTCTACGACTATTCAAGATGGTTATACATCTTTGATAACTGGGCATATTTTTGTACTTATCTATAGATTGTGTCAAGTCCTGTAGCTTACTCTTGTTATTAGCCAGCATACATTCTCTTTGCATACGCTCAGTTTCCATCCATTGTGCAGTACATAACAATGATACTTTGTCCCAGGTGGCCTGCAGGTCCTCATCTACAACGCTTCTTGTTACGTAGGCCCCAGGGGGCTAGTCCTTCTGACAGGCAGGTTTTTATAAAGTCTATATCCCACCAATGCATTGTATGGTAATTGTATGTTGCCTCTACATTCCTACATAATCTCCAGAATTCCTCTTTGTGTACCTCTGGTCTAGTAGTATAGTATAAAGCGCCTGTCAGATAAGTTGGTATGAGTATAACAGAAAAATAGGGGTTGGATCTTGTATTGGAGGTTTTCAGTAATTTCTGCCACCATCCCAACAAAGTGTATGTAGTTTGTGGTGCCTCAGGTCAGGTGGGGGATTTTATGGGCAGGAGTAAGGATATAGAAAGTAGTAAATATAACAATATTTATTTAAGAAAACAAATTATATACAGACACTTGGGTGTGAATGGGTAAAGGCCCATTAGGTGCCAGTGAAGAAAAGGTAGAGTGTGTTTACACGTGAGAAATTAGTGACTTCATAGTTTCTTGAGAAGGACAATCCTGCACTGTTGTTCCCTGTATCAAAGGACAAGGATTGGTTCAGAGAGGGTGTCCAATCGGTAATCCGACGCGTTTCGGCCAAGGTAAGGCCTTTGTCAAGGATGTATCACCGATTCTGTAATTATTAAGATATGATATTGTCAGTAATTTAGTAACTCCATGTATATGCAGGAGAAATTTCCATTTTAATAAAATTACATACATGTTTTGTATCCACTTTCTTGTAAGTGTGCCTTCCCAATATTTCTTCAGGTGCTGCAGGAACTATATGCTGTATGGGATAGATGGGTAATTTTGGTGAGTATTGGGGCTGACAAGGCCAGGTTAAAAATAATTGTAATTAATAGCTATTTACTTAGGATTTGAAGGTTCGGTCCAAAATCCGGTGAGGTTCAAGGTATCAGCTATACATAGCAGTAAAACCCATCTGAAAAAATATATATATTCATGTTTTGGTGTTGGTTTCAACAGTCCGCATCAGTGGTGAGTTTTTGCATATTAAGTGACTTCCAAGAGGAAAGAACGGCTAGAGTTGCCCTGGGTTCTTTGGCAGGAGATAAGTTCAAAAAGCTTCTCCTCCAAAGAAACTTACGGTTTGTGGTGTTGGTTGGGTTGACAGCCATCCGCAGCATAAGGACTCCAAGGTACTTCCTCTCCCTCGGTTGGAGAGAGACTGAGACTCTTGGAGCATTCCCCGGCCTTAAATAGGCTGTCACGCATGCACATGGAGCGCTGCATGAAGCCCTGTGATCTGATCCGTGCGAGGTCTGTGGTGCGCCTGCGTGCGAGAAGCGGCGCATCCCTTGACACCGTACGGTCGTGCCACATAGGCCGCCGACACGGAGAAAGAAGCCGAATGATCCTGAGGGGATCAAGGAGGATGCAAGAGCATCGACCCTCGGGTCTAGGTGCCCTGATCTCAAAGGATTCGGGGCTTTACGTGCCGGGAGCCTCTGAAGTTGTGGGAAGAGGGCACCAAGAAAAAAATGGATTGACATAATAGTATAAAGAACGCTTATACATAACAAAAAAGGTGTAAAATGACAGAGTTAGTGGTGATGCACATTAGTGGTCACCTAAGTATGTATGGTACATATTATAATTAGCAGCAGATAAATATGGAAGAAAAGAGGCACATTATGTGCCGGGATAGGACTTGGAGGGGAGATGAGGAGGGAGAGGGTCATCATGGCAAGCGCTTCAGGCACTCCAAACAGGGATCATAGCAAGTTAAATTAATGCAGTTTAGTTGGTGACACAATCTGATTGATCCGATGGAAATCTTGTGTGTATGGAGGAATAAAAATCGGGAATGAGATAATGTTGAAAAAATGATGGAAAAAAGGGAGATTAATCGGTTTTCCCTGATGAGAAACCCTCAAGGAAAGGGCGGAAGCTTTGAGCCTCATTTAGTCCTGGTGGGACGGTCGCTTTGAGTCTGGTGATCCAGCGCATTTCTAGCTGCAGGAGGATCTTATTCCAATCGCCTCCTCGTAACGGAATATGGATTCTGTCAAGGGCCATGAAATTGACCTTGGGCATTTTGTATTTATGGTGATGTGTGACGTGTCTACCAAGTGGAACATAAAAATTGCCAACATGCATGGTTTGTAAGTGTTGGTTAACACGTTTCCCAAATTCTTGTCGGGTTTTCCCGATATAAAAGGCCCCGCATTCGCAGGTCATCATGTAGACCACTCCTCTGGTTTTACAGTTGCAAAAATGATTAGGTCTGAAGGCATCTCCGTTCGGTAGAATTGTGTCTGTTGTTTGGCGTATTACATGGCATTGAGCACAACTTCCACATGGGAAAGTCCCCTTGGTCTTGCACGGGTCTTTTCTGGACCCCTCTTTGTGTTCGCTGTGAACTAGTTTTTGTTGTAGCGATCCTGCCTTCCTGAAAGTAATAGGAGGGCGTTTTGGTAGCAGCTTAGAGATATTTGGTTCCTCAGTGAGAATGGACCAGTGCTTAGTGAGGATATTTTTGATTTGTTTGTGCTCATTGGTGAATCTGATGATTATCCGGGTGTTGGGTTCTTGGCTGGTTGGTTCTTTATTTTTGAAAAGGAGTGTTTCTCTATTTTTAAGGTTGGCACGGTTAAAGGCCTTTCTGAGTGAGGTCTTGGTGTAGCCTCTCTGCAGTAGTCTGGTTGTTAGAGCGTTGGCTTCTAATTGAAAGTTGGTTTGGTCTGAGCAATTTCTTTTTAATCTTAAGTATTGACTGTAGGGTATCGAGTTGATGAGTGGTTGTGGGTGAAAACTGGAGGCGTGTAGGATGGAATTTCCTGCTGTATCCTTTCTGAATAAAGTAGTGGATATTTTTCCGGTAGGTTCTTTGTATATAAGGGTGTCCAGGAAGGAAATCTGATATTTATTATACGTCATCGTAAAGAACATGTTATGTTCATTGGCGTTCATTTTGGTGAGTAAATCAGGTATCATATTTTCTGGTCCATTCCATACAATCAATATGTCATCGATATACCTTTGCCAAATAAGGATTTTCTCCGAGTAGATGTTGTTCTCTTCTTTCGATAAAGATACGGTATGAGTATAACAAAGGGGATACACCAACATATTATTTATGCCATATAATAGTGAAGGGAGTATTATCAAAGTAGGAGCAAGATACCAGCTGGTATATCAGAAATGCTAGGACAGAGGGCAAAAGGGTCAATTAAAAAAGCATGTAACCTGGTATCTTATCAGAGGGTATGATGTGATGGCAAATATGGTGTATCGCCATAAGTAGCAGGGAGCCTACTGCCAAGAGCTGAAAGCTCTTATATGTAGGAAACTACAACTACAACTACAACGACTAATTGATTGGCCACAGCTGACAAGGCACAGGAGAGGGACGGTGCTCAGATGGCCCCCTGAGGTGCATTGTGCATGGCCATATTCTGACACGCAGATGGTGTCCATTGCGTGCAGGGATGACGTCACGTGAATGCACCCCACCAACACGGATAAGCACTGGGTGAGACCATCAGGCTCTTTACACAGCACAGAAGACGAGAGGAGGAGTGGGGAGCAGAAAGACATCACTCACCACACACAATCCCCCCTACTGGCCGAAGACAGAGTTAGGCCGCTTACCGTGCCGGGCAGCCAAGAAACCCAGAGGCAGAATTGTTGCCATCTAGTGGCAAGAAAGAAATATGTACAATATTTGAGTATCCAAAAAACTGTATGAATGTAGTCAATACGTTTAGAATAATCGAGGATAATTGGTGAGAGACTCCTCTGGAATCTTGTGTACAAAGAATGAAAGCAATACACAAAAATGGTATATACGTTAAGAGCATCAATGAAGACTGGGTGTGTTAGTAATACCATCTTGATCAGTAGATCGAGTGCTTTTATATCCATCACAGCTATATCCTGTTGTATATTACTACGAAATGTCATGTTCAAAAAAAAGAGGAAAAAATATTCATGAAGATGTAAGTGTAGAAAACACCTCCTCTAGGTTTGGGATTTTGAAGGCAATAATGTATTAAGTTATATTAAAAATATATTTTAGTTTATTAATTCATAATAGAAAAAACATACATAGTATATACATCATAGAAGTGAAAACAATAAAATCACAGACAGATATCAATTGCTGAGGTAGTAATGGTGATTCTCACCCAACCAGGAGAACCCTGGGAGGGGAGAATTTTGGATATTTGGACCAAATGATCCACAGAAGGAGAGAATGTCCAACGCGTTTCAAACTCTTTAATATACTATATTCTTCAGGGACAAAATCCCAACTTCTGCAACATATTAGAATAATTTTCAAAATCAATAACTCATATACTTTACATTTACATGTATATGGAAATGACAGGAAAAAATGTGTTGCCACTAAGTACTAACAACCATTTCCATATCCTTTTTGAACTCTGCAGAGATGTCCCAGCGTTTCCACATGTAGCCAACCCATATTCCTATTTCCTGTAGGGCCGCTGGGAAAATATATTTAATATCCCAAGAGAGTAAAAACGGTGCCCTTGAAAAAGAACAAAAAACAAGATTGTATAATGGGGAGACAACACAGAAAAATGCATCATCTGTGCTCACCCCAATGATACTTACTGTGCAAAATATAGGGAGACCATTAGACAGGAGTCACTATTCGTATAGTGGATGTTAGTACTCCTCTGTATCTTCCAAGTGTAGTAAAAACCTCCTTCTCTGCCAAATGCAGGGGAGAAAAGGCGCCGAAAGCGGTCCTCGACGTCCTCAACATAAGGCGCATGCGCAACGTCTTACGTCACACGTCATGGCTCATGGAGATGATCAAGCCTTGTCATCTCATTCCTCTCAACATTGACGCATAGGGCACTTGCGTGGGTGGAAACGACGCCGTACCTCAAGGAGACGACGCGATGAGTCATCTCCATAGAGATGTGTCAAGGACATGGAGGGAAGGAAAGGACTAATGGCCGCTGACACAATAACACCCTGACCGATGGGCAAGGTTCACCCATCAGTCCGAGTGTATAAAGGCCCCGTGGGGCCTGCTTGTGCCGGACAGGAAAAAGAATGAGAAGGACAATTCTGAAATACTGCTGGGAAAACAAGTCGGACATCTCTTGCAGATTTACAATGTTCAAATTGCAGCAAAAAAAAAAAAGAGATCATTACCTATACAAATGTATACAATATTTCACATCCAAAACATTGGCTAATGTACATCAAATAATTAATTTATTAATTAGTATCTTCTTTTTAAACCCTAAAGGCATATTAAAAAAAAAAAGGAATGGGAAGGAAGACATGAACAGGAGAGTCCAGGGGAGGGAGGGACGCAAATGAGAAGACCCAGATTAAAATAATAATAATAAAGATCCCTATATAGGGATTCCAAAGGAGCAACATCTCCAGTATAATTACCGAGAGAAAAGAGGACACCAAGAGATGTAACTTTATAGGAGAGGTACCCATTTGAATAATATAGAAAGTGATTCATAGGGATATTGGAAAGTCCCTGTAGACATCACAGGGGACTGAAACCTCTACTGTAAATATCAAAACAAAACAGAGAGGACACCAAGAAGTGCAATTTTCCAGGATGGTATCCTCTCAATGGAGTATAAACTGATTTGTAGAGCAAACCAGGAAGTTAGTATGAAATATACAGTATATGGTCTAATCAGTTTTACCAGGGCTGTAACCTTCTAAGAAGGACCTAAAGCTTTGCATTTCTTTTAGATTCTGAAAGGTTGTTGCATCAAGGCATCTAATCCAGCGAGCCTCAGGCTGGAGTAGGGCCTTGTTCCAATCTCCACCTCTTTGTGGAATGTGAATGCGGTCCAACACTGTAAAGTTGATCTTGGGCATAATATACCCATGATTTCTGGCAATATGTCTCCCTAGGGGTAAATATAGATTACCAATTCTTATACTTAGCATATGTTTGCCTACACGTTGGCCCAATTCTTGTTTGGTTTTCCCAACATTGAAGGAACTGCACTCACATTCCATAAGGTAAACTACCCCTTTAGTTTTACAATTCGCAAAGTGTTCCAACTGCAAAATATTGCTATTAGGGAGAGTGAATTTGGTTCTCTTCTGTATGACAGTGCAAAAAGAGCATGCCCCACAGGGAAAGGTTCCCCATGTTTTACAAGGATCCTCTAAACACAGTGGGAGCGAGCCTACGGTGGTGCGCGTGCGCCGCCGAGAGAGGGAGGTATCTGGCGATGCTGAGCTGCTCTGCTGCAGTAGCAGCAACGTGAGCGGTCAGCAAGTGGTTAAGTACCTTTTCACACGAGTGGTCCGATCAGGTCCGCCTGTCTGTTTTGTAGGCAGACCAGATCGGTCCCTCTATTCTCCTCTATGGACCGGTGGATGTAAACAGATTTCAGTGCGTCTACACCCGCCTACCCCAATACGATCCGGCAAAAACAAATGGAAGGGGATCAGTTCCCCTTCATCTGGCCGAATTGAACCGGAGGGCAGTCGGGTGTAAATTGAGAGCCGGTCTGTTTACATCCGACTGTCCTTAGAGAAATATAGACTGTGTCTCTGTCTGCTCTGCATAAGCGGAGCGGACACAGACCTGTTATTCACCCGCTCTGCTCAGCTCAGCAGGGAATCAGCTAAGAAAAACAAATCTGGTCCATGTGAAAGGGGCCTTATACAGGGCATGGTACATCTAGCCATAGTTATTCACATTCAACTAGACTTATAATGCAATGTTGAAGACATTTCAATGCTTATCCAAGCTGCTTCTTCATCATGATTGTCAGGAACATACCACACACAGCGTTTATAGCCACATGGGCAATTCATTTATCTTAACTGAACCATAGCATGTATCAAGGCAAAGTTGATTGTACAAAACAATGATAGGAGTTATGACGGTTTGAGAAACCACTGTCTGCATGGCTAATGTGGACACTTTCTATTGCCTGTCCAGTGGTTGGGTTCTCTTAGACTCCTAAAGACTGCAAAGCATAATGTACGAGGAGGAAACCAGTTGGCCCAGGTGGATTGCAGTGCTGGATCATCCATCATCACTCCACTGGCGGATGACGCAGCACTACTTTTATTCTGTTCCAGCATCTGTCTCTAGGATGTATGGGTGCTTGCATTCCAGGTTTCACCTAGAATGTCACGGTCATGTCCTATAAGCACAGCTCTCAGCCCAAACCAATCAGAACTGCTTTCTCTGTCCACCTACAGCCAATCAGAGGGACATCCTTCTATTAGACTGCACAATTATACTCAAATCCTTTCCCTGCTCACTGCCCAGCAATGCTTCTTATAGGTGGCTCCCATATCCTATTTCTCCGTAGTGAATTTTGCTAGTATCCCCTCACCTGTACCCTAACTATTTGACTTCCATGTATTAAGCTTTGGCCTTGCATCTTGGTAATCATGTCTGTTGCCTGCCATGACCTTAGGCTTTTTCCTGGTTATCCATGTCTGCTGCCTGTCATGACTAGTAAATATCTTGGTTTTCTGTGTTCATTGCCTGCCATCTCTTCTGCCTGCGCTGTGGCCAGTGTGCTGGTTACTATAATTTTCGGTGTGATCCATGGTCCTCCCATGCGCTCCAGTCTGACACCATTTGGTGAGTTCTTGATACCTTGTGGTCCATGATGCCTAGAGCAGTATGAACCCAGGGGACCTGACCCAGGATCAGCACACAATCCAAATGAATACTAGCTGGCCTTTAGACAATATGGCATCCTATATTGTGTAGTTCAAGGGTCCACATTAGCAAAATGTCTCTCTCTAACAGTTGTAAGAGTCCAATCACAATATATTACAATTCCTACAAGAACTAGTAACACATTTTGAACAGCTCCAGGAAACTATAGGGTCTAATACACTTGGAAAGTAGCCAGTGCCCCTCTATGTCGATTGTCTTTGACACTCTGTCATAACCTACAAAGACTCTGGGGCTGCCAGAAACTTTGTAGCTTGGGGTATGGTTGCATCCCTAAGGCTTCCTCTCTTTTCTCCCATTTTACTCTACAGAATTAATGGTACTGTCCTCCCGGGAAGGTATATTCATTTCCAGACTTGTCCTGTTAAAAAGTCTGAGGGTGCACTCCACTATAAATTGGTCTTCTTCCTCATACTACCCAAAGCATCAGCTCCTGTTATTTTCGGCCCTCTCTAACTTCAGCATATTCTCCTCTAATGGACAGGTCATTTGTACAAATTCTTAACTGGGGTCCTTCCTGCTTCTCTTGTTTAACTGAAATCAGTCCAGGGAAAAAACTCTGTATCTCCTCAACCATGACTTTGCCCTGCCCTTCCTCTTTCCTATTTGAGTGCTTTTATGCCTATTCTAATGCCCCGAGGTTCTTTTCCTGGGTTACATTGTAATTGGCTTGAGGTTACTCATGGACCCTAAAAACTTTCCTCAGCCTCCTAACCTCAAAGCTGCACAATAATTCCTTGGTTTCTCAAACCAGTACATCCAAACTACTTCTCCAAACCCTTTATACAGAAGTACAACTGCTCCCACCATCATCCTAAGAAGCAGGCGTGTTTTTGAGACTGTGCAGTGCTTCACAGGCTGTGGCTTTTTTACCTACACTTTACCTACACTTCTGTCTTCTGGAACACTCTTGATGATTCCAGAACATAGAATTTGGGGAAACAGAGACTGCAGCCTGAATGTTGATGGAGCTTCCACCAATCCCTGGGAAGGGGGGCATGGAAAGCCTGGCAGTCTGACAGCAGAGTCCAAGGTCCAGCCGTCTGGAGGTGACCCCCTGTACTGGGGGCTCTGTCCCTGAGGCATAAAAGAGAAGAAAGAGGAGGAAGAATAGAGGTCCAGGAACTCCCCCAGCTTAGGTCTTGACCAGGCTTAGCTGTAGACTTCTAGCAAATCCAGAAACAACCTGTCCAGCAGAAAGGCCAAGACAGCAGTCACTCTGGATTCTGGGAATTTCTCAAGGGGACTGAGTACAAACTAGCCATCACACAAGAAAAACACCCACACTCACCTACATATACCTTAATTGTAAATGCTGGAGACCGGTGCACAAGCTGGGATGTCCTACTCCCCATATAGTTCCATAGTAGAAAAAAAATCCGGCCACGGGTTGCACTCCTCTTGTCACTCTTTATTGGCTATATACTGTACAGGGAACAAAGTACATGAAATGCTAACGCATTTTGGCTATTACAGCCTTCCTCATAGCATGCTTTGAAGAAGATTGTAATAGCCAAACGCGTTAGCATTTCATGTACTGTGTTCTTTGTATATATATATCCAATAAAGAGTGACAAGAGGAGAGTACTGTGTGGCTGGCTTTTTTTTTCTACTGTGAAATTAACCATCACTGCAAAGGGAAGGAGAGGACAGTGAAGTGCAATACCTCACGTATCTGGGACCAGGTGTAGCTCAAGTGCAGTGCACTCTTATAATATGTCAACAAAAGTTAGATTTTATTTCCATCATTGACACTTCCAAAATAACAGAAAACAAAAAAAATGGCGTCTGCAAAAGTTTGGGCACCCTGCAGAGTTAAAATCTTGTACTGCCCCCTTTGGCAAGTATCACAGCTTGTAAACGCTTTTTGTAGCCAGCCAAGAGTCTTTCAATTCTTGTTTGAGGTATCTTTGCCCATTCTTCCTTACAAAAGTCTTCCAGTTCTTTGAGATTTCTGGGCTGTCTGTCACGCTCTGCTCTTTTAAGTTCTATCCATAGATTTTCAATTATGTTAAGGTCAGGAGATTGTGAAGGCCATGGCAAAACCTTCAGTTTACGCTTCTTGATGTAATCCCCCATGGATTTTGAGGTGTGTTTAGGATCATTATCAGTGGCGGCTGGTGCTCAAAATTTTTTTTTGGGGGGGGGGGGGCGCAAACAGAAAAATGTAATAGGCATTGCTTTGCGGCAAAAAACGCAGTAAAAATTTGCATGACTTTGAGGTCACAAAAGTGTGAAAGGGGCATTCAGTAATTAAGGTATAGCGTGCCCCCTTTCAATGCAGAGAGACCAGCGTGCCCCCTTTCAATGCAGAGAGGCCAGCGTGCCCTCTTTCAATGCAGAGATACCAGCGTGCCCCCTTTCAATGCAGAGAGACCAGCATGCCCCCTTCAATGCAGAGATGCCAGCGTGCCCCCTTTCAATGCAGAGATGCCAGCGTCCTCCCCTCCCCGGGCACCGCACACCCGGAGGCCCGGATGATACACAGCCGATCCCTACCTGCTGTGGAACCAGTCCTTGCAGGCGTCGCACTCGATCATGAATCGAGTCACGTCGTAGGGCAGGCGGCAGATGCAGTACACAGGAACCGTCGCCATGTTAGATCCCCGCTCACAACAACACTCCCAGCCAGGGACAGAGGACAGGACACCGGGAGGAGCCGGGATAGGGGGAGGGGAGCCGGGCGGCAAAGCTCCGGATTCGGGCACAATGCGGGGGGCTGAATGCGGGAAAGTTTCCATGGGCTCTCCCCAAGCTCCTCCCGGATCAGAGCGAGGCTGAGCGGGGCCTTTCGGCCAATCAGGAAGCGCGTATCGGATCCGCTTCTGATTTGCCAGGAGGGGGATACGTGTGACAATAGCCAATTTTCATTCGCTATTGTCACACAATGGGTGGGCTCGCTGCGCATTGCTCTGCGCCCCGGGTCCACCCTTTGCTGAAGCCTATTAGAGCCTAATCAGGTGATGAAAAAAAAAAAAAAACCCATTGAACTCCATGCGTCCGGCGCCCCACATGTAGATTAGGGGGCCGGATGCATGGATAGGGGGGGCGGCACCCCTGCGCCCCAACACACCGGCCGCCACTGATCATTATCCATTTGTAGAAGCCATCCTCTCTTTAACTTCAGCTTTTTCACAGATGGCATCAAGTTACCATCCAAAATTTGCTGAAATTTTATTGAATCCATTTTCCCTTCTACTCGTGAGATGTTCCCTGTGCCACTGGCTGCAATACAACCCCAAAGCATGATTGATCCACCCCCATGCTTAACAGTTGGACAGAGGTTCTTTTCATTAAATTCTGTGCCCCTTCTTCTCCAAACGTACCTTTGCTCATTCCAGCCAAAAAGTTCAATTTTAACCTCATCGGTCCACAGAACTTGTTTCCAAAATGCATCAGACTTGTCTATATGTTCATTTGCAAAGTTCAAACGCTGATTTTTGTGGTGAGGACGTAGAAGTGGTTTTCTTCTGATGACTCTTCCATGAAGACCATATTTGGACAAGTATCTCTTTATAGTGGAATAGTGTACCACAACTCCAGTGTCTGCCAGATCTTTCTGGAGGGATTGTGCAGTCAAACGTGGGTTTTGAATTGTTTTTCTCACAATCCTGCGAGCTGTTTCTTAATTACATTCCAAACGGAGGATATTGACATCTGAAAACGCTTTGCTATCTTCTTATAGCCTTCTCCAGCTTGTGAGTGTCAACCATTTTCAGTTTGAGTTTTCTAGACAACTGCTTAGAAGATCCCATGGTGCTGATTGTTGGGGCAAGGTCAGATGAGTCTGGGCATTTAAAACCTTTGAGATTGACATCACCTGGTCTTCCCAGACGATGATTGAGAACAATCCATGACACTGGCAGGTCTCAGCCTTGCAAAGGGGGCAGTGCATGCTATAAATTTTGCAGGGTGCCCAAACTTTTGCAGACGCCATTTTTTTGTTTTCTGTAATTTTGAAAGTGTCAGTGATGGAAATAAAATCTAACTTTTGTTTACATGTTATAAGAATGTCTAATCTGTAATTTGATGCCTTTTGGAGATTTTTCCATCTTTCCTTGGCTTCTTTATGCGCATTAATACAAATTTTTACCTGAGGTGCCCAAACTTTCGATCACCACTGTAAGTGCTAAACAGGAACTGAATTGTAGTTGAACATAGGTAAAAATTTCTGATACTAAACAGCCCTTTCTACTTTCTGTTTTCAGGTGCCTTTATGCGTGGTAAATCCCTTCTACCTGGGAGAGGGTGCAATGGACAACACAAAGAGAATTTTTTTTTTTAAAGGAAAGAAGAAAAATAAATATTATGATTCTTGGTAATGGGGCTAACTTTGGAAAAAAGTATGATTTTAAGCAAGAGAAAAATGTGATATATTCATCCTTCTTTAACAAGGAATCCATTCATTCTAAACCAACTACTACAAGCATTTGAATTATGATTGATTTGTAGGTAAAAACACGTTCATATACTAAAGGGTCTCTGTTGCAAGAATTTAAAATAAAAAAATCCATGCAATTGGATATTATTAATACTTATCTGTCCCACAGCAAATGTCTTAAATTTGCTTTCTTGCAGACCTATGGCTTTTGGCAGAATCTTCCTCATTCAACACTTCTGGGTGTGTTGGAGGCCTGCATCCCCTATCATGCCCTGAGGTCCTTCTCACAATATTTTTTTTTCTGCAACAGATCCTAATGAGCCTAAGCATGAGAATGAGTCTATGCATTTTTGTCACCATGCGGGAACATAAAAAATTAATTGTTCCATAATAAAGTCTAAGCTGCCAACCTTCCAAACAATGGGTGAGGAAGTCAATGATGAGACAGTGTCCTAATGAGCTAAGAATTAGTCTAAGAAAACATACTAGGAACACGTAGCATATCACTAAATCCTCTGCAATATCTTTATTAGCAGTCCAAAGAGCTTTTATGGTAAAATGGTTACATGTTTAAGCCTAGGTGGCCTTATTCATAGCTGACTGCATACCAATCAATGCTGGCTTTAAACGCTGTTTTGATACAATGGGGAGAGAATATAACACATATCAAAATGCATCTCATGATATGTAGAAAAAAATCATGTTAACATGCTTCCTCCTCCCATGCTATCCCCATGAGTTCTGTGCTACATTATAATGTCCACCTACCCTTGTTCGTAAATGTCTAGTATTAAACCCTACATATCTGTACTGAAATGAACATTTGGAGCATAACATTACACACACAACTTATCTTGAACTGCACTGTATATTGTTTCAGTGGGAAAGTTTTACCAGTCACTACTTACTGTAATTTACATTATTTACACAAGTCTGTTTACACCTGCCGATTTATAGGACTGGTGGAGGGTCAGATCAGGTATGCCTAAAAACCGACAGGTGAACCTGATTAGACCCTTTGTGTGAAAGGGGTCTTAGTGTGACAGACCACCTGGCACCTAGCTTAGGTGCCTCCAACAAGATACAGCTTCCTCCAATCTGGAACCAGGTATTATAGCTAAATATTGCACCCAAAGACTAGACGACACTAGCTTAGGTGCAAACTGGAACTCACTTTATAGTAAATTCACACATAATATACTGTATAAAACACAAGATCAGGTAAGAGCCTGATCACATTACCCCACCAAAACGAAAAATATAAATAGTAGTTTCGTTAGCACATCTAAGGAACAGCCAACAGCTAGCCGTGATCTCATTAACAACTAGAAAAACGGGGAGGTTCCAGCATCGAAAATGGAAAGAGAGGTAAATTGTGGACTTTCATAGTACCATACAAAGGCTTACCAAATGTTAAAATGATGTTTAAAATGTATTTTATTACAAAATTTGTTAAAACATACATACATGTAAAAAGTAGACACAAAGCTCTGTGTCCTAAACATTTAGCTCTATAAAATCACAGATGGGGGTGAACTTTAGAAGATAAACATTGTTAGTTTTAACATCTGGGTGTTGGGCGCCCGACATGTTTTGCGGGGAAATCACCACTTATAACATTATATTATAGAGCAATAAACACATTTTGTGCTGCAAAGCAGAATAGAAAAGATTAAATCAAGGTAAAATTGTGGTGAAAGCCCATGCATGCTGTCCTACCTTGAGGTGAGGTCCCCCGCAGGAGGCCAAAGGGTACAAGTCTGTCTTGGCAAATGCGAGAATCCCACACAAAGGGAGGGAGCTATACAGTCCCTTGTCTAACCAAAAGATGGTAAAGAGTAATATGTTAGAAAAACATGTATTAAAGCAAAAGTTTGTTATATGATAGTGTTCATATAGATATACAGTATGTTGTAACGCACCTTAACAAGCAGATGCTGAGCTTCTGAGTACGCCCTCTCTAAATAAGCCCTTTCAGGGTTGAGATTAAATCAAAACAGAAAGTTTTCTTTACTGCAAAACTTATGTTGTTGAAAAAGCAAGATGGAAAACATTCATAAGTAAGGTACTCTATAATAATTGTAACTGATACATTCAAAACCCCCAAGGGGTATTGTTGTGTCCAAAATTTGCCTTTTAGAGTAGATGTAAAAACAATCAGGAATATAGATATCTTCAGCTGTTTAAGGTTGACAAGTTGTATTACCAAACGCCACATGCCCAGAGTGGATGGATAGGTTAAAGTATAGTGTTCTAATGTATCAAGTGGATACATCAAGCACATAATGTCACTTTTTTAAAAGGCAAAAACCTCTATAGTTACCCTCACCTTGGGTGGTCAATACACACAAAAAAGGGGGGACTGGTAACAGTAGTAAAACCCGAAAGGGGGTGAGATTAATATCCAACAGGGCATCTGACACCTCTGCTATCCTAGAGAAAGATACAAAAGATTTTCAGTAGTCTCAGGTTATATCCATAGAGGCGTATGTATACCATAATTGTCAGTACAGTGAGTTGCATCTCACCTGACAAAAAGGAGGGGCTATCCCAGGGCTACAACAGCAGAGGAGAATGACTCACAGCCCACCCAATTTATATGGGGCTCCTGTCCTGCGCCACCCGCACTTTCATAATAGTGTGTGACCTCGCCGGGCCCGGCCCCGTAGTGCGCATGCCTGAAGTCTGGCACAAATGCAGGCATCCGCCCACCTAGAGGGACGTAAGTCCCTCCTCGGTGAGCAAGACAACCAACGGAAAGCGATGGGAGGGCCATCGGATCATCGCGGTCCGCCCATCCCAACGAGGCCGCACATCCACCGAAACAGTCAGGACCAGGCCACCATACAAAAAACCACACCCAGAGTGGGTAAAAGCCCATGGCCACCATGATGGAATTGGGCAAGAAGGGGCAAAACAAACATCTAGGATGATTTGAGTCCACAGCGGCCATGATGAAATCAGGCAAAATAAAACACATAAGGGGCACCTACAGCTGGACCCCTGGTCACCACAATAGTATTGGGCAGATGCATAGAACAGGTTAGATAAACATAGAAAATGTTTAGGACACAGAGCTTTGTGTCTACTTGTACACAGATGTATGTATGTTTTAACAAATTTTGGAATAAAATACAATTTTAACCACTTGCCGACCGCTCACATTGCTGCTACTGCAGCAGAGCGGCTCGGCTGGGTCTGGCAACGTAGGTCTATGTCGCCAGATACCTCCCTCTCTCGGTGGCGTAAACAAAGCAGGCGGATCTCCTCTGTGAAAGGCAGGGACAGATCACAGGATTCAGCATAGCTGAACCTGCGATCTGTGTCTGTGTCACACATCCCCCTACACATGTCAGTAAGCATGAGGCATACATTTAACCCCTTGATCACCCACAGTGTTAACCCCCTCCCTGTCAGTGTCATTATTTCAGTAACAGTGTATATTTTTAGCACTGATTAATGTAGTAATGTCACTGGTCCCCCCAAAAGTCTAAAAAATGTCAGTTAGGGGTCTGATTGCAGATCGTCTCCATGACCAAAAATATGTAGCAGAAAACAAATTGGCCTAAAATGTTAAAAAATTTTGATTTGTAAATTTTTTGGGGGGAATGTTATATATCAGAATGTGAAAAATATTGTTTTCTTTTTTCAAAATTGTCACTCTTTTTTTCAAAGATTAAATAAATAAACAGGAATTTGATTTTCACATGACTGAATAATTAAAGTTCATCTTCACACAATATTGAGTGAAGATTTTCAGTCACTCGATGTCTTACTTTTAGAAAATGATATGGATAAGAGTTGAAATGACCTTAGGCATTTTGGTATTTTCTTTCTACTGATCTATAAGAAGCATATGTTTAGGCACCTGTCTCTACAGGAATATTGAATTTAATGGTCTGCATTTACATTTAAAAAAAAATGCCCTAATGCTCCGAATATGCCGGCTTTTTTTCTGACAGAAATTGGCAAAAAATATACCTCCAATGTTGCATATGTATACACGTATGCGTGCATATTGCATTCAGCGTGAATGCATTCTACTGGGCAGAATATTCATTTATTCTGGCCATTGGAATTACTTACACACACATAAATAACCAAGATGTATATCAATTGAACACATTCAAATCAATACACATAAGCAGCGCTACAAACCATGATCTAATAACAAGATCTTAATAAAATTCTATATAGTTCATGTGAAAAAAACTAAAATAGAAATGGGTAAAAAAGTCCAATAAATGAAAAGTCCATCAAATGCAAAGCTCTTGAGGGTCCGAGTGAGGAGTGCATCACCAGTGCGGGAACAAATGCTGACACCTTATCCCTTCACGTCACCACATGCGCTTCTCCCAAAGGAAACACACTTACCAGATCCTACTGTAAATCGAGCCTGTAAAACAGAGTTTTCTAACACGTCCGGACCATTCATATAGACAGAGTCTTTGCAGCCCTGTTCCCAGCTTTGACAGTCTCTCATAGGAAGTGCATGGGAGGGAGTAAAGAAAGGCACACAGAGCAGTATCGCCAAAATACAATGCACTCTTTATTAAAAATCCGCCCCCCTCCACTATTGCACTTACAGGAAATACAGTTAAAACAGCGTTGATATAATATACAATCACAATGCGGACGCCTCCAGCCGCTTACCGGTCCTCCGTCTGCTCGTTAGCGTTCCGGAAGTTCACGGACCAAGCCGAAGCTGCCGTACAGCGTCCCGTTGTCTAGGTGACCGCGCAAATCACCGCCCTTACGCGTTTCGTCATAGGACTTCTACGGAGAGCGTGATTGCGTGGTCACGCCACTCCTATTTATCTCATGCCTCCGCCACAAAACATTACCCCTTCAAGCAATGCTTCCACCGCCAGAGGTAATCGGCATCATCGGAAATCACTGATAATGGGACCTTATGCAGGAACCCTTTTCATGTAACAATACAGGGTAATGATATAATATGTTTTAATACCATATGACCTGAAGCATATTAAAACAATAAATATACATGCAATACATCTAATTCTGATGATGTCTGCGGAACCTCAGTCTCGCCTGTATCACAGATGTTTCCATCTCACCAATCATAATGACCATACACTGATATACCGGTAGAACGTCATACAGGTATACATGTGTTTTCCGTGAATAAAATTACAAATAAAATTAGGGAGCCAGCATATGTTATTCCTACATAATGCTGCTAAATGCAGTGTATCACTATTTAAAATGCAAATGCTCTGAATGTGCTTCTGGAAGAATGGTCTAACATTCCCATAGACACACTTCTAAACCTTGTGGACAGCCTTCCCAGAAGAGTTGAAGCTTTTATAGCTGCAATGGATGGGCCAATTTAATATTGAACCCTATGGACTAAGACTGGGATGCCATTAAAGTTCATGTGCGTGCAAAGGCAGGTGTCCCAATACTTCTGATAATATAGTGTATATTGCTCAACTCCACTTATGGACCTCTTATTAAACAAAGTCAATAAATGCTCATAGATAAATGATGAAAAGAGGCAGTTCCACCAATCCTCTGCATATCACAAATATAGATGGATTACATTCAGCATCTTGTCTTGTATATCCAGAGTAGCTCAGAAGAGGGAGAAACACATAGAGCTCACTGCGAACTTAAAAAACACTAACATGCCTATAAAAATGACTCTAAATAAAACTCACTAAATAAAAATTGCCTGGCAATTTAGGAGTTTTGTATTCAAATTAAAATCTTAGGTAACACTTCACCCACATAGCTGCTGGTGGTGACAATGCTAGTAGATGTTATGTATGGCAAATCTATAACTTAGCAGCTACTAGTAGTATTGGTGGAAATAAGATTGATTGTTTTGTTTACTAGATGGGCTTATTCTAGACTGATAAAAAGCACAGATGTGGACAACAGCATCTCTAAGGGTATTCAATAGGAAAGCAGGAAGGTGTAGAACAATTTTTCTCCTTTGTCATATTACTGATTCCCCTGATTTGGCTGCCCCAAAACAATTCTATCATATTTTTAGTAATTTCACCCTCCTCAGGCATTTCCCAGGTCTCATGTTTCCTATGATTATTTATACCCCATCATCTGAGTTGTAATCTAATTCACTGCATTATAATACAGTACAAAGGCAGTGCGACTAAAAATATGTGTAAAATGTGAACAAAAATGTGCATGACCCAAAACCCACCACACACATGAACCAGTCCTAATACCAATGCCCAAATTAAACAGGATATTACAGAGTCTATACTAGTTAAATTTATGGATGAGAGGTTACGTTTCTGGGGATTCATGGATGAGGGTAATAAACTACTGATTTAACTTTCTCTGAAATGTGCCTCTAATTAAGCCATGTAAGGCTGCTTAGGCAAAATTTGAAAAAACAAATAAAACAGATTGTTCCCTTTGTATGTTAATGTGTTTGGCCGTGTTTTTGGTATGCATGAACTAATAATAATATAGCAGAATGTACAGTGGGTATAGAAAAGAATCCCCCCCCTAAAATATTCACATGTTGTTGCTTTGCAGCCTGAAATGAAGACAGACACAGTTTTGTTTTATTCAGGTGTATTTACTTAGTGCAACTTATAACATCCAAGTGAAAGATATAACACCAACATGTCAGAAAAAAAATTAAAACCAGAATCACTGAGTTGAAAAAAAGGATCACCCCTTCCTAAAAATGACTTGTAAACTCACCTTGTCAATGGTACACAAAGTAATTTGACTTTCAACTGTGATCAGCTGTGGTCATTTTGATTAGCTCAGTATGAAAAGAGCTTTCCTGGAAAATGTCAACCCCTGGTAGTGAAACTGAAGCAAAATATTAACTATGGGTGGCAAGGCACTGTCAAAAGATATCCGGGATAAAGTTGTGAACAGGCACAAGTCAGGAGATGGATGCAAAAAAATGAAAAGGCTTTATCAATGTCTAGAAGCACAGTGAAGTCTATTATTTAGAAGTAGAAGGTATTTGGTACAACACAGACCCTCCCTGGATCCGGATGTCGCTTCAAACAGGATGAAAGCCAGGGGGAAACTGATCAGAGAGGTTACCAAGAGGCCTACAGCAACTCTGAAGCAGTTGCAGGAATTTATGACAAAGAGTGGTCATTGTGTGCATGTGACAACAATATCACAATGGAAGGGTTGCAAGAAAAAAGCCACAGTGAAGGTGAATGCCCTTGCATGGCCTAGTCAAAGCCCAGACTTAAACCCAACTGAAAATCTGTGAAATGACTTGGACACTGCAGTCCCCAAACATGAACATCAAATTTAAATGAACTTGAGTGGGCAAATATTGCAAAAGGTAGCTCAACAAATAACTGACACAAGGGGATGATCCTTTTTCCAACTCAGTAATTCAGTTTTTTAATTTTTGGCATGCTGGTGTTATATCTTTCACTTGGATGTTCTACATTGTACTAAGTAAATACAGCTGGGTAAAACAAACAATTTGATTATTTTGAAGGGGTATTTCTTTTCCTTACCCACTGTATTTTTTTGTTAATGTAAAGAAGCACACAATCATGCATCCTGGAGCAATACAACTGAGATAGTTTATGATGGGCAAGCTGGTCAAATATTGGTGTGCGTGTGATTTCACAGTGCTGTCACCTTTTTACATGGAGTGTAAAAATAATAGACCGTTTCGCAGGATCAACAGGTAATAAAACTAAAACTATTTCATAGGAGGACATATGAGAAAATCAAAGACTGCTTTGTTAATTTTAGTGACAGACTACATTATGAAAATGCAGCAAGGGCGCAAGCCTCAAGCATTAAAAAATCATTCATTAGTAAATTGTTTAAAAACACTTACAGTTCAGTAACCATGTATCAGCTCATCAAAATCAATCAGAGAGTACAGCAACAGCTGGAACCCGACAGACCATGGCCATTGGCGGGGGTGTGAGATGGAAGTGTCAGCCATCAGTAACACCCGCAGTGAGACACTCGTTTAAGGATGGTACTGTATATGCTTGGAGTCCTCAATTTCCTGACAACTGAGGATGCCAAGCATATACCACCTTTTTTTATGATTTATTTATTGCTCAACAAATGATTCACAAACAGTGTCAAAAAGCATAGTGCATCAATTGGAAAATCAGTGGACAAACATAAGACAAATGGTTGAAAGCATTATCAATGATTTAGGAAATGATCGTCACATACATTTATCCAGCAGTAAATCATTAGACACCTCAGCCCTCAGAGTCGGAAAAATGCATTTTTTTTTCCTACGTGAGGATCGTGTGTGTATGGTGGGAAGTGTTTCAGCTCTGATCACAGATCTCTCCAACACTCAGCTCAGAGTTGATATGAGGAACAGCTGAGAAACCATCTGACAGAAACCCCTAGGATTCTTACTACAGGCAATATTTTTTATGGGAGTAGGTGAGTGAGGGCACAAGAGGAATGGGAGCACGGCACCTTCACTATTGCCATTGCATATTATTGCACTTTTATGTTTACAAAAGCTTTTATTGGAAAGTCAAACACCAAACATTACAAAGCTGATTCAGATTCAGTCATAAAAACGGCATATACAACAGCAAGAAGTCATTGATATAATGATAAATAACATGTCAAGCAGATTATGTAGATATCACACGAACAACATTGGTAATAGCATGATAACATTATAATACCTATGATGAGACTGAAGAACAATTGTCCCAGATATCCCATTTTTCATGGAACACATGCAAAGAACTGTGTTGGGAGTGAAAGACTAATTCCGAAAGTCTTAGGACTTCCATCCTGGACAATACCTGAGACCATAAAACAGTAGGAGACCTCCAGTACAGAGCAATCATCCGATGGATAGTGCTAAATAGGGTGTGAATCAATCTGGTCAAAAGAACTGGGACACCCGGGGAAACGTGCAAAAAGAAGACAGATCTTGGGACAAATGGGGATGTTTCTACCTGATAGCTGCAGAATTTTAGCCTTGGTTTGTTCCCGCAATCCCTCTAGGTGCCTACAGTTCCAAAATACATGCAAAAGAGATCCCTCTTCTGAGCAGCCCCTAAAGCAGGCAGGTGATGTAGAGGGGTAGAATGGATGAATTAAAGCGGGGTCATCTACCACCTTATAAAAAGCTTAAGCGGGGACTCTTTACTGGTAGTAGAGCGAGTGCATTTACGAAGGTTTTGCAGCACCCTACAGTCTAGTAGGGATATAGTACATTCTAGGTCCCGCGCCCAGCTCAGCATATATTTATGCTTCCCAGGGAGGGAAGACTCATTAAAATGATGGTACATAATTGAGATCAGACCCCTACCCCTAGGGGAGGAGTAACAAATGACCTCAAACGGAGTGTGAGGTGGACAGAGATTCAAGGAGCCTTGTGAAACAAAAAAATTTCTAATAATAGTGTAATTGTCTGCTTCTGAACTAGGAAGCTTATAAATAGAGCAAAGCTGTTCAAAGGAGCAGAATGTATTGTTAATAGACAGGGCTTTAAGAGACACTAGACCTCTAGATATCCATGGCGTGAGTGAACGCCTGCCTAACGGGAAAGATGGGGTGTCGAGCTCACCCAAATAATTTATTGCACTTTTAAACATACCTTGGCACAGAAGATATACAGCACTTTATGAACTTTTTTTATATTCATACTATTTTGATTTCTTTGTTTATAGATGTATTATCAGCACTGTTAAACAGTTTTTTCATATATGAAATTGAACCATACCCATAGCAGGTAAAGTTGGGGTTATACACCATCACCAAAAATTTCATAGAATTGGATGTTTACACTTATATATATTTTAAGTTTTTCTTGGATTGTTTGGTTATAACACATATGGCACTTTTCCACTGCAAGTACCGGCTAGTACCGGCTTGGCTCTACTCAGCCCTGCTTGGCCCGGTTTGCTTTTCCACTGCTGGTACCGCATGGTATCAGGGCAGGATTAAGAGCATCATGGGCTTGGTGCTGAGGATTTTGAAGGGCCTTAAGGGCCGTGCCTTGCCATGCACCCAGAGGAGGAAGGGTGCAGCCATGCATGCCTAATTCAACATGGGATGCTGTCTCTGAAGCCCATAAACACATCCATGCATCGGCAACTGTCCCTCCTTGTCCGGCCTTCGCGCTGTGTGGGGAGGTTCTGAGGGAGCTGCCTGGGGAAGCGAGCATAGAAGCCAGACTTCTGTGTTTACAAGTGACAGAAGAGCGGTCACAGTGAATATGGCCAACCTGGGGCCTATATAAAAGGTAGGGGCCTGGAGCTGCAGCTCCAATAGCCCCTATGTTAATCTGGCCCTGCATGGTATAGTGTTGGAAAGGTTCGGTACGGTACGGTATAGGTTTGCTTTTCCACTAAAGTAGTACTAAAGTTAAGTGGGTGGGATAACAACGGGGTGGGTGGGATTCTCTGACCAATCAGTGGCTAGTAGTGACTGCATGCAAAGGATTGTGGGATATGGTACCAGTTTGGTACCTGTTGGAACCACAATCGAGTAGGTACTGTTTTTTCAGAGCCGTACCGTACCGTACCGTTCGGTTCCATGCAGTGGAAAAGTAAACCTATACCGTACCGTACGGAACCGTTCCGACCCTATACCATGCGGTACCAGCAGTGGAAAAGCACAAAAGCGTGCCGAACCGGTACGGTTCCATGCAGTGGAAAAGCGCCAATATTGAGTAGAGCAGAGACAGCGCTGGAATCTCACACTTCTAATTTTAAAGGACACCACACCTTTCACCTTTTTTACTTAGCACAGAGCACAGGAACACTCACATTACTAAGTTATTCTGGATAATGACTTGTACGTACGTACGACATCACATCCGGTGGTTGGAGCGCAGAACGCGGAAGCGGTGTCCACTACCAGGAAATACATACAAGGCGTCCTGTTTTCTTCGTTTTTGTAAGTGTAACTTTTAATTTACTAATAAAAAATTGCTGGAAGGTACCTCACTATGGAGATTTTTCTTTTATAATCATGGGGGGAGCCTTCTAAAGAGCACCAAAGGATTCCAAAGCCACAACCTTGGTTTATCTGGAGTGTATATAATTCATACCATGCAGTGTGGAGGGCTGTGACAGGCGCATTTCCCTCATATGTTCGGTGAGTGAGGGACCAAGAGGGGAGCATTGTGTGGAGACACTTGGCACTGGTTTTGAAGAGGATTTATACATTGAGCACATGAGCACTTTCATAAAGGAATCATTTATGATATAAGCACGGAGCACAGAGCACTTGTTTGGAATTGGAATAGACTGCGTATATTTGATGTTGGTTTAATTATTTGCTCATTTTGCACATCATAGTTGCACTTTATGGTATATGAGGAATTGCTTAAGCACGCAAACACTTTATTATAACTTTATTATATTTATCATATTATATTGATTAAGCACGTATATTGAATATGAGATACTATTCAGTTTTATTGCACTTAATTTAAAAATACTTTGAGCAGCGCTGGCACATATATTTTTAAGATTATGTACAGTATAGTATGCATTCAATAGTTGATCAGTCTCCTTTTGCATGAATTACTGCATCAATGCAGCGTGGCATGGAGGCAATCAGCCTGTGGCACTGCTAAGGTGTTATGGAAGCCAAGGTTTCTTTGATAGTGGCTTTCAGCTCGTCTGCATTCTTGGGTCTGGTGTCCTCTTGACAATACCTCAAAGATTCTCTATGGGGTTTAGGTCAGGCAAGTTTGCTGGCCAGTCAAGCACAGTGATACTATGATCATTAAACCAGGTATTGGTACTTTTTGCAGTGTAGGCAGGTGCCAAGTCCCCAAGTTCAAAAATATTGTTTTTAGCAGCAAGTAAGATATGCAACCAAATAAATTGTAAAAAAAAATTAATTTTAATTAAACAATTGTTAAAAAAGTTTTTCCACATAGGATTTAAAAATATGAGCTCTGGTTACAAAATGTAAAACATATTCCATTGAACATAACAATGATAAGGGGTTAGGCAGATGTAATCAATCAATGCAGTAGTCCTGCCCAAAACTTGTATCTGAGACATTTCGACCCAATACAGTCCTGGTCTTCTTCAGGGGATATTGTATTATCTATAAAATACATCAAGATCTTAGGGTTGCAACATTTCACCATGTGTAACTGACCATATGGACACAGCAGGTATATTTACCGCTAGTGGATGGAAGACAATTCTGTGACCAGAGGCCTTTGATCCAGATTCTTCCCCGAGCTGTCTCTGCAGCCCCCAAGGCAGAGTCCAAGGAAGGACTGGCTTACAAGAAGTCATACTCTGGGTATCCTAACAGTAGGAAGGAGGGGCACCTGTAGTATAAGGGCAGTCAAAACCTGTAATGAATAAAAACTGCTGATATTGTTATAAAGGCTTGAAGGAAGAAGAAGAAAGTGATTGTGAGATATAATAATAGTGACCAAAAAGATGATCTGATAAAATAAAATGGGTGAAAAGAAATTAATAAAGCAGAATTGTTGATGAAGGGTCTTCAAATGATCAATATTACCTTGGAAGGTGGAAACACTGTGAATGAATTGGTGAATAGGCAAAATAATTACAAGGAGATGGGGTGGCCGATAGCAGAAAAGTGGAAGTGCATGGGATAGTGAAGGGCCTGAGTCAATGCACGCTGGAAGAAAAGATAAAAATGAAAGGAATAAAAAATGTACAAAAATGTATGCACTTGATGTTGTTAATGTATTCAAAACTTTAGCCTGGCCGTGTTCAAGCAAGCAGACCTCTCTGGCACAAATTCAAACATTGAAGGATTGGGGACTGTAGTAGTTATCCAATGGAGGAGGAAAAAAATCAAGGAATATGTACTTACATTGACCGAAGCCACATCTGCACACTGAACCCAGGGAAGTGTAACCTGGGTCTTGTGAGGGGGTCTTATATAGTCCCTCCTAGTCTGAAATAGGGCCATAATGGGGGAATAAGATACAGGTTCTCCCCACTCCACTCAAGATTGCACCTGGAGACCCCGGCCACTGCCGTCACTTCCGCCACAAAATGCATGGCGGGATGACACGGCGCGCATGCCCGCCACTAACTGATGACGTCATCACCGCTTACCAACACCCGGATGCTGCCAGCTTACCAACACCCGGATGCTGCCAGAACTGGAGTGCTTCCCCCTAGTGGCTGAAGAAAACATTCCTCTGCCAGAATGTTTCTGGAAAGCAGTCCATGGCCAAAGCGCACCGAAGGGGAGGAGGGAGAATCCAAAGAGAGCCTGGAGTACAAAACGGAACAAATAAACACGATTTGTTACATTACCATAAATATAATCTATACATATAATGCAAGTTACATCCAAATCTAATAATTTATTGCATAATATACCTACATAATTATATTACAAGGTATATGGGGCTACGTACAAGATTTCGTCTGTCAGCAATTCCTAAATATTATTTATTATTGTGTCTGTGTTAGAGGGCATGATTGACATACTGGTCAATGGGTTTTGCCTGATGCAAACCCTTTAAGAAAGGGAGCATAGAATATGGATTAATTTAGGCCTGGAAGGGTTGTGGTCCGTAATTTGAAAATCCACCTCTGTTTGTGTTGAAGCAAAATTTTGTTCCAATTACCTCCTCGATCAGGAATGTGTATCAGATCAAGGGCAGTGAAGATGACCTTGGGCACTCTATAGTCGTGTTTGAACACTACATGTCTACCAATAGGAAAGTATTGATTTCCAATTTACATACTATACATATGCCTAAAAATACATCACCAAAATACCTGTTTCGTCTTGCCGACGTTGAACGTACCACATTCGCATGACATTAAATAAACTATGAATAGTGTATATCAGCTGCGCTAATCTATTGACTAATATCTAATATCCAATGAAAACTGAACGTTGCAGGAGAGGGGCTCAGGTTCCCTGGGACAGTCGGCTGATCGGGGGAAGTGGTGCAGATTTATCTGCTGCTATAGAAGCATTGATTAAGGACGGATCAGGACTGAAAGACGATAAACACTCTCAATTCATTGCATTTAGGAGGAAGGACTGTTTACTGAAAAATCTGTGCTGCAATCACTATACAGGACATAGAATAAAATCATATACACCAACCAGATTACCATAGATCCAAGGATCCCAGGAGAACGGAGGGGGCATCTTATACAGGCGGACTTTCCTTGCTCAGACACATGAATCTTCTGGTAAGAGGCTGACCTGTCCTCTCCTGATTAGAGAGGAATATCTGGGGCTTTTCCTAATTTCTCTGGGCTATACTACATCATTGGATCTGATAATACACACGCCCTTGTATTACCCTATCTGGTCAGGGGCTCATTCATCCACGGTGGAGGTCTTCGCTGTACCTATTCATTGTGTTGAGTTTTGCACCTTAAAGGCTTATCACTTGCATGTTGGATTCACATGGACTTTTCATATTTATTTATGGACTTTATTTTTTGAAAATTCACCATTGTACCCAATTTTATTATTGCTCACCTTCTGTTCACTTTTGTTGAGCCCATATTATAAACTGTTTAGTTTTTGATCTTGTTTTATGTGGAGAGATTTGTTCTCCAATTCATGCTTCACTTGTTTATTTATCATTGATAATATCATATCATTGGATATTAGATATTAGTCAATAGATTAGCGCACCTGATATACACTATTCATTCTGCAACTTATTTTCTAAGGTTGCAGCTTCTTTATTTTTTCCAGCGCACTTTTTCTACACATCACAATTAAATAAACTACGCTTTTTGTTTGGCAGTTATCAAAAAGTAGTGGTGTAAAAGTCTCCCCGTTTGGAAGGGAAAAAGGTTTTTTCTTGTTGACGAGAGGACAGTAGGAACAGTGCCCACAAGGATAGAGTCCTGGAAGTGGGCAGTGTTGTCCACTATTCTCTCCCCTGTATTCACTATGGGCCAACTTGTCCTTAATAGACCTAGCTCTTTTGAAAGTAATTAACAGGGTAAGGGGCACAAACTGTTAAACTGTGGGATCATCGGTTAATATAGACCAGTGTTTTTGACAATGTTCCTAATTTGTGTGTGTTGCCTTGAGTACCGCATAATAATTCTAGTTGGACCTTGATCCAAATTGTTCGTGGGTTTTTCGTTTTCTAAACAGTAATTCATGATGTGGCTGTTGGATCGTTCTGTTGTATGCCTTCCGTAAACAAGAACAGCTATAGCCTCTATCCAACAGTCTAGTTTGGATTTTTTTTTGCCTCTTCCTTGAATACAGTGCTTTGGAAAGTATTCGGCCCCCTTGAATTTTTTGACCTTTTGCCACATTTCAGGCTTCAAACATAAAGATAGAACTGTAATTTTTTTGTGAAGAATCAACAACAAGTGGGACACAATCATTAAGTGGAACGAAATTTATTGGATGTTTCCAGAGTGCTGTATAGTTGTCCATTGGAGTCTCAATTGACCCCAACGTCCAGAAATGTAATACTAGTTTGATCCTAGGACATTGTGAACTTTAAATTGCGATAATGTATGTTCATTTGGAGGAATGTTTGGAGGATATTTTGTATGTTTATGTTTACAACAAAACATTTCAGCAGCTTGGCCTGGTGTCAAGAAGGGCAGCAAAGAGGCCACTATCTCACTCCAGTAAAAATATAATGGACAGACTGATATTCTGTAAAAGGTAAAGGGATTGGACTGCTGACTACTGCTGGACTACTGGAGTGAAGTCATTTTCTCTGATAATTCCCCTTTCTGATAGTTTGGTGCATCTGGAAAAAAACCTTGTCCGGACAGGAAAAGGTGAGCTTGAGCTCACTATCATCAGTCCTGTGTCATGCTCATGCCAACAGTAAAGCATCCTGAGACTATTCATGTGGGCTGTGGGTTGCTTCTCAACCAAGGGAGTGGGTTCACTCACAGTTTCGTTTAAGAACAAAGCTATGAATAAAGAATGATACAAAAAAATCCTCAAAGAAAAACTTCTCCTAACCATTCACAGTTTGGTGATGAACAATGCCTTTCCAGCATGATGGAGCACCTTGCCATTAGGCAAAAGTGATAAGCAAGTGGCTTGGGGAACAAAACATGAACATTTTTGGTCCATGGCCAGGAAACTCCCCAGACCTGGATCCCATTGAGAACTTGTGTTCAATCCTCAAGAGGCGAGTAAGTGAACAAAAAAAAACCCACAAATTCTGATAAACTCCAAGCATTGATTATGCAAGAACGAGCTGCCACTGCTAGTATGCTACATAGTGCTGTGGACGCCGGTGGCTGTAATTATACACAGTGCTCTGGATGGTGGTCTGAGTAGGCCTGTAATGCTGCAGAGTGCTCTGGACGGTGGTCTAAGGAGGCCTGTAATGCTGCACAGTGATCTGGATGGTTGTTTGTAAGGCCTGTAATGCTGCACTGTGCTCTGGATGCCAGTTGTCAGAGGAGGCCTGTAATGCTGCACAGTGCTGGATGAAGGTCCCAGGTCGTACTTGGATTGCCTGTAATGCACAGTGCTCTGGATGTCATGGTCAGAGGAGGCCTGTAATGCACACACAGTGCTCTAGATGGTGGTCACTCTGAAGGATGGCCTGTAATGCACAGTGCTCTGGATGCCAGTGGTCAGAGGAGGCCTGTAATGCTGCACAGTGCTAGATGGTGGTCTCAGGTCAGGTCTGAGGGATAGCTTGTAATGCACAGCGCCCTAGATGCCAGTGGTCAGAGGAGCCTGTAATGCTGCACAGTGCTGGATGTGGTCTGAGGGCTGGCCTAATCCACAGTGCCCTGGATTCTGGTGGTCAGAGGAGGCCTGTTGTAATGCTCCACAGAGCTGGATGGTGGTCTCAGGTCTGAGGGATGGCCTGTAATGTACAGTGCCCTGGATGTCAGTGGTCAGAGAGGAGGCCCGTTGTAATGCTGCACGGTGCTGGATGTTGGCTCAGGTCTGAGGGATGCCATAATGCACAGTGAATCATACAAAAATGTGATGCGCCAGAAATATAAAATCAAAAAGTGATGACAATAAATCATATCCAGTTCATAAGGCACATAGCAATGTGTGTGCTTCCAATAAAATGATATAAAGAGTGTCCCGTGTTCAGATGAAGAAAATCCAGTGATGAAAACAACTTGTAATCACCAATATAGTGAATCCCTCCACCAGGTGAATCAGCCTCTCACCTTTCTGAAGGACCCAAACGGGCCAGCAATCACATGTATCATTGATCAGACTTCCAGGAAAGAGCCACACTATATTGCACCTCGAGGGATCCCGGGACATATAGAAAACAGATGAAGAAATCTAGTGCTCTCCGCTTACTAATGAGGGTATGCTTTATTAGAGAAAGGCAGATCAACTCACATTTGTCGGGCACTCAGCTGTGCCTGCTGTATAATCGATGTCAGCGATCTGTTACCAGAGAGAGACTCTGCGTCGGCCACGCACGCTCCGCCCCCCTATACGCGTTACGTCGAGCGTAATGCTCCTTTGACTTCCTCGGTTCCCTACCGAGGAAGTCAAAGGAGCATTACGCTCGACGTAACGCGTATAGGGGGGCGGAGCGTGCGTGGCCGACGCAGAGTCTCTCTCTGGTAACAGATCGCTGACATCGATTATACAGCAGGCACAGCTGAGTGCCCGACAAATGTGAGTTGATCTGCCTTTCTCTAATAAAGCATACCCTCATTAGTAAGCGGAGAGCACTAGATTTCTTCATCTGTTTTCTATATGTCCCGGGATCCCTCGAGGTGCAATATAGTGTGGCTCTTTCCTGGAAGTCTGATCAATGATACATGTGATTGCTGGCCCGTTTGGGTCCTTCAGAAAGGTGAGAGGCTGATTCACCTGGTGGAGGGATTCACTATATTGGTGATTACAAGTTGTTTTCATCACTGGATTTTCTTCATCTGAACACGGGACACTCTTTATATCATTTTATTGGAAGCACACACATTGCTATGTGCCTTATGAACTGGATATGATTTATTGTCATCACTTTTTGATTTTATATTTCTGGCGCATCACATTTTTGTATGATTTATAGTTTATTGTGATTTGTGAAACACGATTGGTGCATGCTGCCGGACACCACTATTGATTTATAAGTTCACACACCTGATTTATGCACAGTGAATTGGTGTTGAGTTATTTTATCACATATAATAGGTTTGCGCTGATAGTTTTTTTGTATTTCATAATGCACAGTGCCCTGGATGCCAGGAGTCAAAGGAGGCCTGCTGTAATGCTGCACAGTGCTGGATGGTGGTCTCAGATCTAAGGGATAGCCTGTAATGCACAGTGCCTTGGATGCCACTGCCAATGGTCTGAGGAGGCCTGTAATGCATACACAATGGTCTGGACAGATGGTGGTCTGAGAGGGGGGCCTCAGGCCTGCTGTAATTGTAACTACACATTTACAGTGGGTGCTCTGTTTGCCTTTTGCTCTGGATATGGGCAGTCCTTTTGTGACTCATGAGTCAGGACTCGGGAGGCTTGGCTGTAATGCACAGTGCTGCTCTGGTCTCTGGCAGTCGTCACGGTGCACACAGTTGCTTGCTTGCTGGGAGCGGAAGCAGGCGGAGCTAAGTGAAAACCAGAAGTTGGGTACATATCTCTGCTTCACATTTTTTTTTTTTTTTTTTGTTCGTTATTGAAAACTGATTTGATTTTCGTCATTTTGTCAGTTGACGAAAATGTGCTGTACTTTTCCTTTCATTTTCGCCACTGTAAAAATGGCGCTGACGAAAGTTTTGACAAACTTTTTTGTTGACGAAATTAACACTGCTAATCACACTGGCAGGGAAGGGGTTGACATTAGGGCGATCAAAGGGTTAAATGTGTGTCTAGGCTAGTAATTACTAACTGTGGGGATGTGCTTCTACTACTTCAAGACATGGATTTGCTGTTCCTGCTTCACAGGAACACAGGATAAATGTCTTCTATACTCACAGAATGACAGTCTGCCTTGTTTACATAGGCAGACTGTCATTCTGTCAGAGTACCGAACGATCGGTGGCTCCTGGCAGACATCTCGCCCAAAACCCAGAAGTGCATAATCACCTAAATATGTGAATCTGCACAGAGCGGCCGCCCTGTAGCAGTAAATTTTGCTATGGGGAGGCCGTAAAGTGGTTAAAATATACAACTGTAGCACCCTCCTAGACAGGTGCTAGGTAAAAGCATCTATTTTGCTCCTGCTGCTTATCAGGGGAGCTGGTCTGTTAGTTTTGCCTATCACATGTTTCCAGGTGTGATTCACTGGGTCTGAGGGAGTGTCCCCACTGTATCCAATGAGGGAGTTTGTTGGACAGTGGAGGAAACCCAGCCAGTGACACATCCTGTTTCATGGCAATCCCAGTGGGAGGGCATGTGGCAATGCATCCTGGGATTGGCCATAAATAGGGCAGGAGCATGTGACAGGGCGTCTTTTGGCGGGAGCAAAGTCCCAGGAGGAGGTGGATGGATATCTCTCCCGGCTTAGGAACCAGGAGTGGAGCTGGGCTGCAGAGGATTCAGTGTGCTGACCAGTGGAGCTGCTGGGCAGAGGACTTTGGGAAAAACAGACTTGTGAGTACCAATGGAACTGACTAGGGGTCTGCCTAAGAGAGGGGACCACTCCAGAGACATTAGGGGATCAAGGAGCCAGCTCACTCAGAGTGTTACAGTAAAGGGGGTGCCGTGTAGTGAACCCTGAAGATTAGGAACAAAGGGGATGCCAGGAAGAGCCCCGAAGTTGTTCAGCAATACAGTTCAATTGCTTCAGAGTACAGATTACTTTAGTTCAGTTGCTTCAGAGTACAGATTACCTCAGAGAATTATTTCAGTTCTGCGTCACAGCTAGTGACAGACTGAAACCAGCGGCCTAGCCGTGACTAGCTCAATTTCAGTGTTACTGAGCGTTAACCAGCGTTAACCGGCATTTACTCAAGTCGTCCCTGCCTATTGTGCATAGTTTTGTTCAGTTGGAGTAGCCTACTCATCCCTTCTCCTATCCAAGTTCCTAACAAAACATAAAAACCAAAGAAACTGGACTGATTCTTGTCTGAGGTAAAATCACTTGGAAAATGCCAGATTGTTCTACTGTTGCTAATGATAACCCATAACCAGCATTCCCTTGGGAGTAGTGCTACACAACCTATGACCCAAGCAGTGGTCTAAGGCTGGGTTCCCTGTTCTCTATTTTTGGGACCAATCAGGCCCAAATTTTTGCCTGAATTTAGACCTGAAATGGAGCCAAAAACGCACAGGACCCCTGTGCAATCTTCCCTGCAGCCACCATGGTGATGTGTGTCCATTGAGAGCCGGGCACACTCTCCTGTCATGTGAATTGAATTTGGGGGAAACCCGCTTCCAATTCACACTAGTGTGAACCCAGCCTAAATGGATGTGACATCCATACCAGTTCATGGAAGAGTTGGAGACATAGCAAAAGATGTTTCCCATAAACGTCTTATTAACCTGGTGCATGTCAGGCTAGGATTATGGGACACATCCTGTTGTGACTACAGTGATAGGATTACCAAAAAGAGACTCTGTGAAGAAATATTTGTTGAGGTCACACTTAACTGGGCATCACTCAGGGAGAGACAGCATGAGAAACGTGGTAAGTTTCTGTGGAAAGTCTAGCTGATGGGGGTGGCATGCTGAGACTTGTAGTCCACCTATATCTCTCAGTTGCCATGCTGAAACTTGTAATCCACCTATATATAACTATTAGCATGCTGAGACTTGTAGTCCACCTATTTCTCACCCATACCATGCTGAGACTTGTAGTCCACCTATAGCTCACCTTTGCCATGCTGAGACTTGCAGTTCATGTATGGGTTTAAAATTCCATACCTTTGTTTAATTTTGGAGTTCTTTCTGTTCAGTGTATCCATTGTTCCTTGTTTATATAGGTAAAAAGATCATGACACGATGGAGAGGAAGCCAAAGAAAACCAGAGTGGTGAAGGAGACAGAAAAAAAAGAGAAGGCCTTTCTTCAAAATGTTGGACTTCTTAAGAAATGTGATGGATTTAAGATTGTAAGTAATAAACTCTCTTTAATACTTGGTCTGCTCAAGTAGACCGAATGATAAACTCCTTTTGAACAACAATAACACATATGGATCTATGTAATGTATATCTACTGTACTGACCTGTAATCCATCTATGACCATACTACCATTATTTATTACAGTACCAGCTCTAACATTTCTAATACGGAGATGGAGGGGGAAGCGTGCTCTGAGGACACTGATCAAGAGCCAGAGGCAGAGATAGGAGATTTAACACCTGAGCAAAGTCCAAAATGACCAGCATCTGTCCAAGCCTCCCCACATCCTGAAAGAAGGACCACTCAAGAAAGGCAACCTGTGGTTGTAAAATTCCTATACCAAAAGTCCCATATGAAATATAAAAAAAATGTAAAAAAATCCAAATGTTATAAATAATTTCATACTCTATAGATTCGTCCTGTTTGAACCACCACTTCTAGAACCTTTAAATGTCATACAGGGCAATCCAATCCTGACATGGAAGCAGCAATGATGGCGTTCATGGAGGACATGAGGGCGATAAGGAAGGCTGACTCTATTGATCCATTTGGTGACCCAGCAAATCCAGATGCTACAATTCTTTGAAATCTGTACAATCATCTTAGTCAAACTGCCACCAAAAAAAAAAAAAAAATGGAGGTTCAAATGACCATCTTTAGCTTTCCAGATTTATGTGTAAGAGCTGCAATGGCTGGGGATCCCATGCCATCTTACAATTATGTTAGTCAGCAACCACTGCCATCCCAATGGTATACATTAGCGCCAGCTCCATCCAACCCATCTACTCAACATGTATATGCTCAGCAAGCCCCCCAAGCAATCCCATGCAGCATCACCAACACACACCAACCACCAGAGATTGTGATAAGGCTTTGGTTCTGTATCCACTCTTCTCAACAAAATCCTTATTCCGTAAAGGTACATAGAACACTATATATATATATATATATATATATATATATATATATATATATATATATCTTCAACAAGTACCTTCTATAGTAATAATATCTTAAAGTGCTGATGTGACTATTAATCTATACCAAGGGTAAGCAAACTAAATTATGTGCTCAACAGTGATTCGTGTGCTTCAAATAATGTCGATATTCATAAATACCGGTATGTAATTACAAAAGTGCTAGTGTGAATATACCAGTAATTCCAAAAGTGCTTGTGTTACAATTAAATTGGATCATAAAGTGCTTAAAACATCCAAAGTGAACTAGTGCGTAAACAATAAACTACTGTGTATAGTATAATTGCTGATAGTTCTCTTCTTATAGGGTAAAGTATAAATAAATATTTATAACATCTTATAAAATCAATACATAAATACAAGTGTTAAATAAAGTAGCTCGTGCAAAATAAGCCGATAAAAATAGAGTGTTTCTCAGTGGGTCAATCAATAAATAAAATATATATCGAAGTGTCCAATAAAATTTCTTGTGCAAAATAAGCAAAAATAAAGTGCTTCTCAGTGAGTCAGATTCTTCCTCCACCTGATTTTTCGTGTCCCCGATCCTTTCAGTGAAATTAACTCTAAGTGCTTTAAATGCTCACCTCAATGAGGTCAGTAATACGCCAGTATCACTTGACCATAAATGGCTGTGGTTATGGATCCTTTGTTCCAACGCTGTCCACTTCCTCCTGGGGTGGGCTAGGGCTCGAAGGCCTTAATGTAAAGAAAGGAGAGGTTGGATTTAGATTAAAGGTCCCCAAATATCCCAGGGTCAGTAAATCTAAGCAATGTTTAAAAAGGTAATTTGTCTCCTGCGATTAGGCACCCCAATAGTAGGCCGCACTTTTTTAAAAAACTCAAAATGACTTAACAAAGGAAAAGAAAGAGTAAAAGAAAAACAAAAGACGAATCGTCTTCTGCCAATATGCATAACCGATTGAGTGTAGCTCAGGAAAAAAGGGGGGGTATAAATTACCCTGCAGACTGAAGATAGTGGGACTATCTGTCACTGAGGCAACATGTGAGGGACAACTTAGTGTTGAGGCCTCTGGGTTGTATTGTTCCCAAGGTATAGATCCAGTACGCTTCACGGCGGAGGAGCAATTGATCCCAATCCCCTCCCCTGGCCGGTTGTTTAACATGCTCAATCACCATCCCACGTAGCTCGTGGGTCTGATGTTTGGAAGTGGCAAAAAGTATCGCTACAGGCTTGTTAAAATCAATTTGTTTGCCTTTCTCTGCCTTTGCCAGTGTGGTCCTAATGTCACTTCTATGCTTTTGAAACCATTTCTTAAACGCACCCCTCGTTTTGCCTACATATGTCAACGCACAAGGACATTTTAAAATATAAACACAAAAATCTGTGTTGCAATTAAGGTAATCCAATATCCACTATTGACTACCCTTGTGTGGGTGTGAGAAATACTCGCCACTAATGAGTGAATTGCACACATTACAGTTGAAACATCTATAACAACCTTTTTGTGTGATATTGTAAGGGGGTTGGAACATATTTTTGTCTGGGGTCCGCCTGTACCAAATGTTCCCGCAATGTCCTGCTGCGTTTATAAGCAACCATGGGTTTCACCTTTAAGCTTGGTGTAAGAGATACATCAGCCTGTAGGATATTACAATTACCTACTACTGCCTGTTTAATCCTACTTGACTCACGGCTAAATGTATGGACAAATATCGGGCGATCACTCGGATCAGTGGTCTGACATGATCGAGCACCTGGGTTGGGTATCCCCGTTCCAGGAACTTATTGTACATAGTATCTAGTTGTCACTGTCTATCATCAACATCTGAGCAGATGCGTACCACCCTCTTAAACTGTGATATCGGTATGTTTTTGCGTAGATGTGTCGGATGGGCACTCTGATAGTGAAGTAGTGTGTTCCTGTCAGTGGGTTTAGTGTAGAGGGAGGTGGTAACAGTGCCCTGGGTGTTAGTGATTAATACATCAAGGAAGGTAATCTGATGGTCCGAGATCTGTGGGTTGAACACTATCCCTGGAAACACTCTGTTAGGAAAGTCAACAAATGCAAAAAATGCATCACTGCTGCCAGTCCAGATCAAGAAAATATCATCTATATACCTCATCCACCCCTTCACAAAATTTGTGAACAGAGCGGACGGGTAAACATAGTGTTCCTCCAGATATCCCATGAACAGGTTCGCAAATGATGGAGCTGCTGAACTGCTCATTGCAGTCCCTCTGGTCTGTGCGTACATTATCCCTTAAGATTTTAAATGGTTATTACCAAGAACAAATACAAGACACTTGACAATGTATTTGCTTGGTAGCTCTGGATTGTCAAGTCTGGAGAGAAAATGTCTGACAGCGTGTAAACCAGCAGTATTCGGTATACAAGTATATAAAGAGGTGATGTCCATAGTGGCCAGCTTCCAATCCATGAAATGAGGAAAAGGCTTGTAATTTATCTAGGAAGTCACTGATGTCCCGAACATAAGCTGGTAAATCCTTAACCAGTGGTTGTAAATGTGAGTCAATAAATTGAGCCAAAGGTTGGGTGATCGCCCCCGCGCCAGAGACAATCGGTCTAAACTTAATGATCAACATATAGTTGAGGGAATTTTGGGTTGAAACCTCACACCATTTCTCACAGAACTCACATTTATGGCAACCAATTGTTGGTTGATTTCTGATGCGAAAGCCTCTTGGAATTTTCTTAGTCTAGTAGTATTCGGATAGTGTCTGTTCATGTAGCTTAAGGTTAACGCATCTTTTCTTCAGACGTTTGATTTCACGGAATATATCCATAGTAGTGTCACACCTGAAAGCTTTGTCCTCATTAGGAGGAAATAGAATAGCATCAATCTCTTCTTGGCTATATATACAGCCGGGATTCCTGTTGCGCTAGGAAGATGCCACTGTTTCTGATGTGATCCTTTCTGCAATAAAAAGTTTATTCGGACTGTTTTGCAAGATCCATGGTGTGGTGGTGCATTATCTGACAGAAATGTAGGGGTGACAATATTTTTGACCATGACTGTATAAGGAGTATTTTTCCTCCCGCTGACATCAAGGTAAGGGACAGTGTTACTATACTGCCACCAATGCACTCTTTCTTCCACTCCACACCAATTCTAGGGTCTTTTTCCTATCTCTGACAGCATTATAGGGGATTGTCTACCTTCCACTGATTCCAATGTAAGGGTTATTGCTGACACCAATGTGTCTTTCTCCCACTCACAACAAGGTAAGGGAAAGTCCTACTATGCTAACACTAATGCAGTTGTTCTACCACTTACACCAATGCTGGGGTATTTTTTCTCTCTCTGACAATGTTATAAGGGACAGTCTACTTTCCACTGATTTCATTGTAAGGGTTATGCTTCCTCCCACTGACATCAATGTTAGGGGCAGTATTTGACCAAATTACACCTATATAATGGGCACTCTTCCTTCCACTGACACTAGTTTAAGGGGCAGTCTTTGACTCACTGACACCAATGTAAGGGGCAATGTTCCTCCCACTGACACCAATAAATGGGGAAGTCGTCAATCCACTAACTTCAGTGCAAGGAGGAGCCTTCTTCCCACTGACACCAATGCTGGGATATTTTTCCTCTCTCTGACACCTTTGTAAGGGATGGTCTGCCTTCTATTGACTACAATGTAAGATTCAAGCTTCTTACCACTGACATCAATGTAAGGGGAAGATCTTTGACCAACTGACACCAATGTAAGGGGCGATCTTCCTCCCAATGACACCTATATAAGGAAAATTCTTCCTCCTACTCTAGATCAAGATAAGGTGCAGATTTTAAACCACTGACACCAATGCTGGAGTATTTTTCTCCCTGAGAGCATTGTAAGGGATGGTCTAGCTTCTATTGACTTCATTGTAGGGGTCATGATTCCTCTCACTGACACCTATAAAATGGAAAGTCATCCTGCTACTGACACCAATGTAAGGGGCAGTCTTCCCCCCACTGACACGTATATCAGGGGCATTCTTCCTCCCACTGATACCAAAGTAAGGTGTAGTCGTAAACCCACTGACACCAATGAAAGGTGCAGCCTTCCTCCCACTGACACCACTGCTGGGATATTTTTTCCTCTCTCTGACACCATTGTAAGGAATGGTCTGCCTTTGACTGCTGCAATGTAAGAGTCATGCTTCCTCCTGCTGACACCAATGTAAGGGCATTCTTTAACCCAATGCAGGGGTAGTCTTCCTCTCCCTGGCATATCTATAAGGAGCACTCTTTCTTCCACTGATACCAATGTAAACCAATCTTCCTCCCACTGACACCAGTGCTGGGATATTTTTCCTCTCTTCCTCTCTCTGTCACCATTGTAAGGGACTGTCTGCCTTCTAGTGATTGCAATGTAAGGGTCATGCTTCCTCCTCCTGATACCAATGTAAGGGGCATTTCTTGACTCACTGACACCAATGTAGGGGGCATTCTTCCTTCCAATGGCACCAATGATGGAGTATTGTCCCTCCCCTGGCAGCACGGTAGGGGACGGTCTACCTTCCGCTGATTCCATTGCTTCATGCTTCCTCTCACTAACACCAATGTAAGGGGCAATCTTTCACCCAATGACACCTTTATAAGAGGCAGATCCCCCCACTTTATTGACACTTACAGTATCTCACAAAGTGAGTACACCCCTTACATTTTTGTAAATATTTTATTATATCTTTTAATGTGACAACACTGAAGAAATTACACTTTGTTACGATGTAAAGTAGTGAGTGTACAGCTTGTATAACAGTGTAAATTTTCCGTCCCCTCAAAATATCTCAATTCAAAATCACAGCCATTAATGTCTAAACCGCTGGCAACAAAAGTGAGTATACCCCTAAGTGAAAATGTCCAAATTCGGTCCAATTAGCCACTTTCCCTCCTCTGTGTCATGTGACTTGTGACTTGTTAGTGTTACAAGGTCTAAGGTGTGAATGGGGAGCAGGTGTGTTAGATTTGGTGCTATCACTCTCACTCTCTCATACTGGTCACTGGAAGTTCAACATGGCACCTCATTGCAAAGTACTCTCAGAGGATCTGAAAAAAAAGGATTGTTGCTCTATATAAAGATGGCCTAGACTATAAGAAGATTGCCCAAACCCCCAAACTGAGCTGCAGCATGGTGGCCAAGACCATACAGCGGTTTAACAAGACAGGTTACTCTCAGAACAGGCCTCCCCATGGTCGACCAAAGAGGTTGAGTGCATGTGCTCAGCATCATATCCACAGGTTGTCTTTGGGAAATAGAGGTATGAATGCTGCTAGCATTGCTGCAGAGCTTGAAGGGGTGAGGGGTCAGCCTGTCAGTGCTCAGACCATACGCTGTACACTGCATCAAATTGGTCTGCATTGCTGTCATCCCAGATGGAAGCCTCTTCTGAAGATGATGCACAAGAAAGCCCACAAACAGTTTGATAAGATAAGCAGACTAAGGACATTGATTACTGGAACCATGTCCTGTGGTCTGATGAGACCAAGATAAACGTATTTGGTTCAGATGGTGTCAAGCGTGTGTGGTGGCAGCCAGGTCAGGAGTTCCAAGACAAGTGTGTCTTGCCTACAGTCAAGAATGGTGGTGGGAGTGTCATAGTCTGGGGCTGCATAAGTGCTGCCGGCACTGGGAGCTACAGTTCATTGAGGGAACCATGAATGCCAACATATACTGTGACATACTGAAGCAGAGCATGATCCCCTCCAGGGCAGGGCAGTATTACAACATGATAACGATCCCAAACACGCACCTCCAAAACGACCACTGCCTTGCTAAAGAATCTGAGGGTAAAGGTGATGGATTGGCCAAGCATGTCTCTAGACCTAAACCCTATTGAGCATCTGTGGGGCATCGTCAAATGGAAGGTGGAGGAGCGCAAGGTCTCTAACATCCACCAGCTCCGTGATGTCGTCATGGAGGAGTAGAAGAGGACTCCAGTCGCAACCTGTGAAGCTCTGGTGAACTCCATGGCCAAGAGAGTTAGGGCAGTGCTGGAAAATAATAGTGGCCACACAAAATATTGACACTTTGGACCCAGGTGAACATTTTCACTTAGGGGTGTACTCACTTTTGTTGCCAGCAGTTTAAAAATTATTGGCTGTGTGTTGAGGAGACAGAAATTTTACACTGGTATACAAGCTGTACACTCACTACTTTATTTACATTGTAGTAAAGTGTCGTCTCTTCAGTGTTGTCACATGAAAAGATATAATAAAATATTAATAAAAATGTGAGGGGTGTACTCACTTTTGTGAGATACTGTATATAAAAAGGGGAATCTTTCTCTCACCAACAACTATATAAGGGTCATTCTTCCTCCCACTGACACCTATATATATGGGGGAATCTTTCTCCCACTGACAACCATATAAGAGGCATTCTTCCTCCCACTGACACCAAGGTAGGGGGCAATCCATGAACATCATTGCATCAGTGACATTAACGCTGAGATATTTTTCATCTCTCTGACACCTAAGGCCAGTCTACGTCCCAGCGACTGCAATGTAAGGGGCAGTATATTTCCTACTGACACCAATGTCAGGGGTTTCTTCCTCTTATGGACTCCTGGGCAGTAGGTCACATAAGCCCCGTACACATGTACTGATCGTCGGCCGAACGATCAGCCGTCTTTTGTCCAGGGCTGTCCTGTCCGCTGAAAAGTGCAAAAGACTGCACACGAATTTTATCGGCCAACAACAGCCAACTGCAGAAGTGATGTCATGTGATGGTTAACTTTAGGTGTTTTTTTTCTTCTCTACAAAAATTTTAATGCCTGCAGGACAGATTCTGTTCGGCCGAAAATGCGCTGTCGGCTGTCGGAAGAATCATACTAACAAGCCTACAATCGGCGGATCGGTCGGCGGCCGAATATTTGCGGCCGACAATCGGTAGGTGTGTACGGGGCTATACTCCTGACTAGTGATCGACCAATATCGTTTTTTTGTTGCCAATATTTTCGTACATTTTTTTATCACTTGACAGGTACTCTTGTGGAGGGATCTGGGGGTCTAAAAGACCCCAAACCCCTACTCTGCACTTAAAAGCATTCAAAACGCCAAGTTTGGCTGTTTTGAACGCTGTCATTTTTTTAAAATCTGGCGCCGAGTAGCTGGAAGTGATGTCATGACATCACTTCCGGGTTTTTACATTGAGACCGAATGCGGCTTTGATCGGGTCTTCGGCGGCCCTGCAGGTTGGTTGCCCGGGTCTCCAGATGGGACGGGGAGACCCGGGTGAGCGGCGGGAGGGAACGTCCCCTCCCGCTCCTTGTAATGACAGCCAAACGGCTTCTCAGCCACATCGGTTGTCATTACAAGACAGCCGACCGTCGGCTATGGACGCCGGTACCGGGGTGATGCCGCTAGCTGCCGGCATCACTCCGGTACAAGCACTTTCCTGAAATATCGGTTGGCTGATTCCGATATATCGGGGAAAGTTCATATCGACCCTTGATATATCGGCTTTGCTAAAAATCGGTCGATCACTACTCCTGACCCCTGCACTCTGTACATGCATTATACATTACAGGGGTATTAATAGATAGTATTATAAGGAATACATAGTAATTCTGATTCTGTGTAATATGTTGTTTATTGTTGAAAATAACATGCTTAACCACTTTACCTCCGCTCACATGGAGGCTACTGCGGCACTTTGCCACGATCCCGTCCAATGACGTAGACCTACGTCGGGCGGGCTCACGGCTCCCAGAGCGCGCTCCCGCTCGCCGCGGGAGCCGATTCCGATCGGATTCGTTTGGGAACCGATCAGTCACCAGATACTGACCAATGATTTTTGGTCAGTGTCTGGCGATCGGTCCCAGCCAATGGAAATCTGTCCCCTGTCTGTGTAATGTAAACACAGGCAGGGGAAGTGATGTCACTGTCCCTTCTGGAGCCCTTTCGGTTCCAGGAGAAGACAGAGACACAGCAAAAACGTGAGTTTCCACCAACACTACACTGACACACCTCACATACGTACATTTAACCCCTTGATCACCTCTGATCACCCCCTGATCACCCCCAAACCCCTCACAGTGAACACTGTATACAGTGGTATACAGATATTTTACTGATCACTGTATAAGTGTCACTTGTGAGCGTAGTTTGCGCTTGCGCTAGGCCCAAATAGGGTTAGGGCACCCGCCACCTATCCCCTAATAAAGTTTTAACCCCTTGATCACCCACAGTTAACCCTTTTACACCCTATTACTCTGTGCACTAAATACAGTATATAGGTAAATACTGATCACTGTATTTAGTGTCACTAGTGACCCTAATTTGCGCTTGCGCTAAGCCCAGATAGGGTTAGGGCACCCGCCACCTATCCCGTAATAAACTTTTAACCCCTTGATCTTCCCCAGTTAACCCCTTCACTCTCTATAACACAGTGCACTAATATAAACAGTAAATCAGATAACTACTGATCACTGTATTTAGTGTCACTTGTGATCCTAATTTGCGCTTGCGCTAAGCCCGAATAGGTTTAGGCCACCCGCCATCTATCCCTTATAAAGGTTTAACCCCTTGATCTCCCGCAGTTAACCCCTTCACTCCCTATCACACAGTGAACTAATATATACAGTATATCAGATAACTACTGATCACTGTATTTAGTGTCACTTGTGACCCTAATTTGCGCTTGCTAGGCCCGAATAGGTTTAGGCCACCCGCCATCTATCCTCTATAAAGGTTTAACCCCTTGATCTCCCCCAGTTTAACCCCTTCACTTCCCTGTCACAGTGTTCACTATATACAGTGATTACTGATCACTGTATTAGCGTCACGGGTGACACAACTTAGGCTAGCTAGTTAGCGTCAGGGTCCCACTACACCACCGTTACTTAGCGTCAGTTAGAGTCAAGTACACTAACACACATACACACACACACACACACCTCCGTTACTAGTATAGTGTTTGAACAGATCAATATCTGATCTGATCAGAACTATACTAGCGTCCTCATAATTTAGTGTTCCCAAAACGCAGTGTTTGCACAATCAGCACTGATTCCTGCTAGCACCTGCGTTTAGCCCCCTTGCCCAGACCACCTTACCCAGGCAAGTGTAGTAATCAATAGATTACTGACACTTCCAAAAAACACAAATCACACAAAACCGCTGCGTTAGCAGAGTCAGGCCTGATCTCTGTTAGCACTAGCAGTTTTTTGTAGCGACCAAATAGTCCTCGACAACCAGGTGCTTTTATTACCTAGTTGTCGCATCACTGTACCGGTAAATTTAGTTACTAAAATGACAAAACGTGTGTACAGTGATGAAGCTATATATAGTATAATATAAATATATGTAGGTAGTTGCCAAGTACTGTGTTACCATAATCCCTATAGAGTTATTTAACAAAGAACCCCCTTGAGGAATGGTTGGGACTTTAGAGGTAACTATATTAGACTCTCATGACAGAGATATATAAATAAAAATGTGTCTTTATTTGGAAAAGTAGAATGATTAAAGAACCATCAAAACAGAAGGAACATATGTTTGGACAGTATACATGGACATTTATACAAACAGTCACAGGTTACAGCAGAATCCAAATCTATATATATATCCATATATATAGTATAATGACCATGTCAGGTGAGAGCGATGGGGAAGCCTCACTGGCAGAATCAGGGTCAATATACGAACCAGATGACAGCAGCGGCTCCCTGACAGACAGCTCCGACAGAGGGGTCCCTGCTAAGGTCAGGCGTACCCGACCCCATTCTGGAGTTGCTGACTTGCAAGAACCGGGGGTTTCTCTTATGCAGCAGAGTGCCAATACTAGTGTCGCTCACACTTCTCGTGATCTGGCAAGCACGAGCGGCCTAGTACACCCTGGACCTTCAACCAGCACTGCAGTATCACCTGGTGACGTGGCGAGTCACCTAAGTGCAGTTGAAGCTGGTGCGGTGGCTAGCACGAGTCGTGGCCTGCAGCCACCGCGTATCCGAAGACAGGCCCGTAGAGCCCATAGTGTCCTCCCCGAAGCGCTGGCATATCCTAATTGGCAGCCCACAGATTCCACAGCGCCAGTACTTCCCCCGTTCACCGCCCAACCCGGAATCCAAGTGGAAACAGCTGGTTTTAATCCCATAAACTATTTTGAGCTGTTTTTCACTGAAGATCTTTACAGATCTATTGTGGACCAATCAAATTTGTATGCTCAACAATTTATAGCCGCCAACCCAAATTCACCCCTTGCCAGACAATTTGCCTGGAATCCTATTACGATTCAGGAGTTTAAAACCTATCTGGGCCTTTCCTTCAACACGGGCATTACAAGAAAGAATGAATTGCGGTTATATTGGTCCACTAACCCAATTCATCAAATGCACGTGTTCTCTGCTGCTATGTCCAGGGCTCGATACGAACAAATATTTCGGTTCATGCATTTCAACGACAATGAACTCTGTCGTCCTCGGGGAGACCCTGAATATGATCGGCTCCACAAAATTCGGCCCCTCGTAGACCATTTCAATCAGTGGTTCGCAGCCTTGCTTACCCCCCAACAAGATGTCTGCGTTGACGAGTCCCTGATTAAGTTTACTGGCCGCCTTGCTATCAAACAGTACCTCCCCAGCAAGCGTGCCAGATACGGGGTCAAGTTGTATAAGCTTTGTGATAGGGCCACAGGCTATACAGTTAATTTCCGTGTCTACGAGGGAAAAGACAGCACTGTGGAGCCCCCCTGACTGCTCAGGCTACATAGGGAGCAGCGGCAAGATAGTTTGGGACTTGGTGTCACCCTTATTCGGGAAGGGGTACCACTTGTACGTGGACAATTTCTATTCAAGCGTGCCACTTTTTAGACACCTCTTTCAATTGCAAATTGTCGCTTGTGGCACCGTGCGATCTAATCGCTGGGGCTTCCCCCAACGGCTAGTAAATGCCCCACTGAGCTCGGGGGAGAGAGCCTGCTTGAGGTGCGAGGAATTGCTTGCAGTGAAGTGGAGGGACAAACGAAACGTTTACGTGCTGTCCTCCATTCACCCAGACACGGCAGTCCAAATTTCTACGGTCACTGGTGTTGTTGAGAAGCCCCTCTGTGTCCACGACTATAACCGTAAAATGGGAGGGGTGGACTTCAACGACCAGATGATGGGACCGTACATAATTGCCCGTGTTCTGTCCTCCCTATGTGTGAGGGTACATAGATTGACAGGCAGTATAACCCTGATTTCCTTCAATGCATTGACAAAGGAGCAAGGTCCAACTTCAACTTTTATTGCAAGGAAATACGTGAAATTAGAGTGGTAAAACTGTGGAACAGAAAGGAGAATACACTTACTAATGTATACTGACATGTGGCAATGCATATAAGACATTACTGTACATAGCAATGCAAATACAAGAAATGTGCACAAGATGTAAGTTACACAAGACATAGATACAGGATGATAATGTTAAGCATCCATAAGAGTATACACACCAGCGATGCCGCCATAAACTAAGATGAGGGAGGATGCAACTAGCTGTGTTTCCTCTAGCTGAATTTCCTGTAGAAAACAAGATATGGAGGGAAGATGATGTCACCAAAGTTCATAGGTGAAAGCTATGGTAGCTGGGCTGGGACAAAAAATTGTTCCAATATGTAATATGTGAATGGCCACTAGATGGCGCTGGTACAACATGAACAGTAGGTTACACAGTAAATTACACATTGTGAAAACTCTCATAAGAATAACATGACAATATAATGATGGAGACATGACACTCCCCGCTTGGTATCCCAAGGATACCACATTAACTATTCTCTGGAGAGAGTAACAAAATCAGTTCAGTAACAGGTCTCTGGAAGAGTTTAAGCTCATTTTGCCTGCAGACTTTCACTTCCACCTTCCTGACTCTTCCATCTTCACTTGGAAATACTTTGGTTATCAGTCCCAAAGGCCAGTCATTTCTTTTTGACTGAGAGTCTTTTACAAGAACAACATTACCAACCTTCATGTTGGGTTTACTGGTTTGCCATTTATTCCGGGACTGTAGAGTAGGGATGTATTGTTTTCTCCATTTATCCCAGAAGGCATCCGCTAGAGTTTGCACTCGTCTCCACTGACACTTGTACAAATCTTTAGTGCTAAACTCACCAGGGGGAGCTGTAACCGTACCAACCTTTTGGGTGAGGATAATAGAAGGAGTGAGTAAAAGAGGATCTTCTGGATCACTGGATATTGAAGTCAAAGGTCTGGCATTCATGATCGTCACTACTTCGGCCATAAAGGTTGTAAGAGACTCATGGGTAAGCTTCAAAGTCCCCAGCTGTAGAAAGATAGAATCAAGGATCCTGCGGGCTATACCAATCATACGCTCCCAAGAGCCTCCCATGTGAGAGGAGTGTGGGGAATTGAATGTCCATTTACAGTCTTGGTCAGCAAGATATCTCTCTACATGGTCACTGTCGATGTTTGAGGGGATCTGCAGTTCCTTACAGGCTCCCACAAAATTAGTGCCTCTGTCAGAGCGGATTTGTTTGACCGGGCCTCGAATAGAAATGAAACGTCTGAGAGCATTTATGAAGCTGGATGTGTCCAAAGACTCAATGACTTCTATATGCACAGCCCTAATACTCATGCAGGTGAATATGACTGCCCAGCGTTTGCTGTTTGCACGACCTCCTCTGGTGTGTCGTGTAGTGACAGACCAAGGGCCAAACACATCAAGACCAACATTTGTAAAGGGAGGGTCTGTACTGAGTCGGTCGGCAGGAAGATTAGCCATTTTCTGTGACTGAAATATACCACGTAGTCTTTTGCAAGTGATACATTTGAAAATTAGACTACTCACAAGTCTTTTTGCTCCCACTATCCAGAATCCAGCTGTCCGTAAAGCTCCTTCAGTGAACAAACGTCCCTGGTGCTTGGTCTTTTCATGGTAGTGTTGCACAAGTAACGATGCAATATGACTGTTTGGAAGTATTATTGGGTTACATTCCTTACTCTCAAGTTTTGCCTTAGAAATACGTCCCCCAACTCTCAACAGTCCATTATCATCTATAAATGGGTCAAGTCTCTTAAGGGAACTGTCTTTAGGAACGCATTTTTGCTTTTGGAAGTGTTCAAGATCTTGAGCATAAACTTCTTGTTGGATACACCGGATGATAACGTCTCTAGACTGTGTGAGTTCATCCAATGTATAGGCTTTATGACAGTAATGCCAACCTTTACAATGTTCTGATCTTGTAGATGTGGCTCTAAAAGATCTGGCTATGTGGATCAAACCAGCTAATGCTCTGTTTAACGATTTCCATGTGGAAACCTTGTTGAATCGTTCAGATCCAAGATGTCTGTTAGAAACTGTTGTGGTGAGTACAGAAACGTGAGGACGAATCTCTGCATCAGAATTCGGCTCTGACAACTCAAATGTATCTTCCTCAAGAGTGTCCACTACTGGTCTGTAGAGGAATGTTGGCCCTGTGAGCCAGGTAGAGTCTTTGAGGTGGGCTGCAGGAACAGCTCTTGTGGCATGATCTGCCGGGTTTTGGTCAGTTGGTACATAGCGCCACTGGGTAGGCTGTGTTGACCTCCTAATTCTTTGCACTCTGTTGTGTACATAGACATAGAATCTCCTAGTCTCATTGTAAATGTAGCCCAACACTACTTTGCTGTCTGTATGAAACACTGTATTGTCAAGTTGTATGTCTATTTCTGACACAATAAGCTCTGCTAGTTCTACTGCCAGAACAGCAGCACAAAGTTCCAACCTTGGTATGGTGAGCTCAGGACATGGTGCCAGCTTCGCCTTGCCCATTACAAAGCCAATTTGAACTTGACCTTTATTGACTATTGTTTTGAGGTAAGCGACAGCAGCAATTGCTTTTACTGAAGCATCACAAAAGATGAACAGTTGCCTAGACTGAACCTCTGCTGGAGAGAGGTGGGTATATGACCTAGGTATGTGTAGGTTAGATAATGACTTTAAAGAGTCTCTCCATGTTATCCATAGTGCCTCTTTCTCTGAGGAAAGTGGAGAATCCCAATCACATGTATCTGTGGTTAACTCTCTGAGCAGAGTCTTACCTTGGATGATCACGGGTGCTGCAAACCCAAGTGGGTCATACAGACTGTTGATTGTAGATAAGACACCACGTCGTGAGAAGGGCCTTTCCTCTTGGTTGACCTGAAAGGTAAAGGTGTCAGACTTGAGATCCCAGCTGAGCCCCAGGCTGCGCTGCATGGGTATTGTGTCTGTAGCCAAGTCTAGGTCTTTCAAGTCGTTGGCGTGATCTTGAGTAGGAAAAGCTTCCATAACAACTTTACTGTTTGAAGCTATCTTATGCAATCTGAGGTTTGAACATGAAAGCATAGTCTGAGTCCTCTTGAGTAGGCTGATTGCAGCTTCTGGTGAGGGAAGTGACTTTAGACCATCATCAACATAAAAGTCCCTTTCAACAAACTTCTTAACATCCTGTCCATAGTCTTTTTCACCTTCTCGGGCAGAGAGTCTGAGTCCATATATTGCGACTGCAGGAGATGGGCTGTTGCCAAAAACGTGTACCTTCATGCGGTATTCTATGATGTCCTTGGTGGGGTCATTGTCTCTGAACCAGAAGAATCTCAGGAAGTTTCTGTGCTCCTCTGTAACTTGGAAACAATAGAACATTTGTTGTATGTCAGCAACTATAGCGATGGATTCTTTACGGAATCTGATGAGGACACCTAGAAGAGAGTTATTGAGGTCTGGTCCTGTCAAAAGAACATTGTTGAGGGAGACTCCCTGATATTGTGAGCTGGAGTCAAACACCACTCGGATTTGACCTGGCTTCTTAGGGTGATAAACACCGAAGATTGGCAGATACCAGCATTCTTCTTTTTCTTTCAGAGGTGGAGCTACCTCTGCATGGTTGTTTTCAAATATCTTGCCCATAAATAAGAAGAAATGTTCCATCATCTCTGGTCTTTTCTGGAAATTGCGTCTAAGTGAACAGAAGCGTTCTAAGGCCTGATCCCTGTTGTTAGGGAGACAGCGTCTCCGAGTTTTGAATGGAAGTGGTGCAACCCAGGTGTTTGTTTCATCCTTGAAAATTCCTTGTTCCATTATTTTTAAAAAGGTCTCATCTTCAAAGGAGGGAGCTATCTTGTGATCTTCTTTTGTCCTCTGGAACACTGTGCATCCTAAGTGGTCTAGGTCTTCACCACAAGAAGGGTTCTGGATTTCAGTAAAGTCCGAATATAGCATACCTGCAGGCTTCTCTCTTACAAGGAATTTGTTAGGGCAAGGCTGAAAGAGGGATGGACGTCCATTTTCCAATGTATGCGTGTAAAAAGAATTTACAGTGGTTGGCTTGTGGACATTTCCTAAGCAGACATCACCTATAATGACCCACCCTAGGTCCAGCTTCTGAGCATATGGAGAATTGTGAGGACCGTTTATCTGTTCTCTCACCTTGTGGACTCTTATGATGTCTCTTCCCAGCAGGAGTATTATTTGAGCCTCTGGATCAAGTGCAGGAATGAGATGAGCTATGGGTTTTAGATGCCAATGATGCGATGCAGCCTCAGGTGTAGGAATCTCTTCTCTATTGTTTGGAATCTGGTTACATTCGATCAGGGTAGGCAGAGGCAAGGATGCTTCCCCATTTACAGATTCGATTTGGTAACCAGTAGCTCTTCTGCCTTTTTCTTCACTCACACCTGTGCAAGTTTTAAGTGAGTATGAAGAGTTATGTCCTTTAATACTGAAGATATCAAAGAAAGCTGAGCTAGCAAGAGATCTATTGCTTTGATCATCAAGGATGGCATACAACCTTATGGCTTTCTCTTTGTGACCAATGGGGTACACTGTAACCAGACAAATCTTAGAGCATGATTTGTTACTAAGACCTTCTCCACAGACTTGGGTGCACTGGGGTGTCACTTCAGGAGGTTTTGTATCTCTCTCCTCCCCGCCGTGCTCTGCAGCCTGGTCTGAAGGTGTGAGAGTCCATGGAGGTGGCCCAGGGTGTAAAGCTGTAATATGCTCTCCACTGTCACATTCTGAGCATTTAATGTTCTCTGTACAGTCTTTTGCGAGATGAGAGGTAGATGCGCAACACCTGTAGCAAATATGGTTTTCCTTGAGGAAGGTTTTGCGTTCCCTGAGAGGTTTTCCTCTAAATCCTCTGCATTTCAGCAATGAGTGTGGTTTCTTATGTAGAGGGCACTCTCTGTGCAGGTCTTTTGTTGGGACCTTCTCAGTCTCTGTAGTACTGTAAGTTTTGATTGAGGAGTCTTTAAGAGATACACTGGTTTTGTGTACTGCAACAGGTGTACCTTTCAGGTTGCGAGGTGAGACAGGTTTACCTAGTTTGGGGTATGCGGTGTCAAACATTGAGAAGTCAAAGCTAGGATCATTTCTGGTCTTTGCTTGTTGGTGCACAAAGTCCACAAAGAATGAAAATGGAGGAAATTGGACATTGTACTGCTGTTTGTACTTGGAGCCTTGAGCGATCCACTTCTCTTGTAGACTAATAGGTAGTTTTTGTACAATGGGGTTGACACCACGCGCCGTATCTAAGTATGCTAGACCTTGCAAGTCTCCTTCGTCCTTGGCAACTTGGAGTTCCATCAGCAGATCGTTTAGTTCTCTAAGCTTTTGATAACCTTTGTTATGAATTTTGGGAAAATCTTGAATTCTTTGGAATAGTGTGTTCTCTATTACTTCTGGTGAGCCATAACACTCTTCAAGTCTCTCCCATATGGCGTTCAGCCCTCTAAATGGATAGTTAATATTAATGTCTCTAATCCGCTTTGCATGTTCTGCTGACTCATTTCCTAGCCACTTGACTAGAAGATCAACTTCTTCACTTGCAGACAGATCTAGATCTCTGATCGTATTCTTGAATGATGATCGCCATGATCTATAGCCTTCAGGTCTGTCATTAAACTTGGAGAGCCCCTTGGTTATTAGCTCACGTCGGGCAAAGAATTTAAGGAAGTCTGACATACCTTCATTTCTGCTTGATGGACCCGGAGATAAGTTGTGGTGTAAAGGTCCCGACGGGCTGGTATAGCTTTTTGGTGTCAACTTGTTGCTGTAATAGTCACCATCTACTTCAGGTTGCACTGAGGGATGATGGTATGCAAAACTGCTCTCTTGCTTAACATGAGGAGAATGGTCAGCAGAAGTTGCTTGCCGTGTGTGAGGATTCTGCTGCTCTTTAGCAGGGTTGACTCTGCTCCTGGTCCTAAATGCAGACTGTCACCTGACTTAGAGTGCTGCAGTATGTAGTCTGTAGTGCGTTTCAGGTTATCAGGATGACCAGGTTCAGGCCCAAGCATGTTGCTGAGTCTATCACTTGTGGAGTTTGCTGCTTCTTCTAAAGCTTCTGCTTCTGCGATAGCGGCTGCAGCTTCCTTCTCCACTTCTAGCTTTTCCAATGTTGCCTGTTGTTCAGCTAGGACTGCTTCCATGCGTGCTTTCTCTACTTTCAATTGTCTCTCTTGTTCAGCAAATGCTGCTCGCATTTTGGCGGCTTCAGCCTTTGCGCGGGCAATGGCAATAGTGGAGCTGCTCACTGAGCTCTTTGAGCTTCTGGAACTGGCTGAGGTGTGGGACCTTGTCTCCAATGGATCAGACTTGCTTGTTGACATGGTAGCAGGTTTGCACACTTGCACTGTGTGGGGTTCAGTATCACGTGGTCCAACCTGTACTCGGTTGCTGTTTCACTGCAGCTTGTGAGAGGTCACAGCGTCTTGCATCAGCTTGTGCAGAATCTGCAGCTTTACTGTGTCTCTAGCTTGTTAGGAGGTCGCTGTTTTACTGTTCTGTCCTCCCTATGTGTGAGGGTACATAGATTGACAGGCAGTATAACCCTGATTTCCTTCAATGCATTGACAAAGGAGCAAGGTCCAACTTCAACTTTTATTGCAAGGAAATACGTGAAATTAGAGTGGTAAAACTGTGGAACAGAAAGGAGAATACACTTACTAATGTATACTGACATGTGGCAATGCATATAAGACATTACTGTACATAGCAATGCAAATACAAGAAATGTGCACAAGATGTAAGTTACACAAGACATAGATACAGGATGATAATGTTAAGCATCCATAAGAGTATACACACCAGCGATGCCGCCATAAACTAAGATGAGGGAGGATGCAACTAGCTGTGTTTCCTCTAGCTGAATTTCGTGTAGAAAACAAGATATGGAGGGAAGATGATGTCACCAAAGTTCATAGGTGAAAGCTATGGTAGCTGGGCTGGGACAAAAAATTGTTCCAATATGTAATATGTGAATGGCCACTAGATGGCGCTGGTACAACATGAACAGTAGGTTACACAGTAAATTACACATTGTGAAAACTCTCATAAGAATAACATGACAATATAATGATGGAGACATGACAGCCCGTAAGGCCAGACGCTGGTACAAAAAAGTGTCTGTATACCTATTTCAGTTGGCTGTTTACAACGCTTTTGTCTTATACAAAGCGTCTGCCGGAACATTATCCTTCTTTCAATTCCAAGAAGAGATAATCAGAGCCCTCCTGTATCCAGCTGGTGCTCCTGCCCAACTTCCCCAACCAGATGCAGTGAGCCGGCTGCATGAGAGGCATTTTCCGGAATTCCTCCCGAGTACCCGTTCCCAACGATACCCCCAAAAAAGATGCCGTGTCTGCAGCAAGCGCGGATTTAGGCGTGACACTCGGAATTATTGTCCCGACTGTCCTGACCAACCTGGTCTTTGCCACGGTGACTGTTTCCGTCGCTACCACACACTAGTGGATTTTTAGCGTAGGGTACAGCACGGCACAGTTTAGGGCACATTTACACAGGGTCTCAAAAGATGTTCGATGGCTATCGTCATTTTGAGAGACCCGAACCTGGAACCTGGAACTCGACGTTTGAAGAAAAAAAAATAAATACATAAAAGCTAAAAATAGTTGTCGTCTCAGTAATTTTTTTATGTTCTTCTACACTTCCTATGTACTTTTAATGTCCTTTGTATGTTTTTCATTCTTTTGTGACCTGTTTCTCTTGCAGGTACTCGTCGGCTACCACGCATTGATTTTATATATTCTGACACAAACAGTGTTTGCGCTCAGCATATATGGATACCTTTGCTGATAGCAGCTGTGGTGATTTTCTGATTTCAGCACTGCAGTTAAAATCCTATTTTGGTATACGTGGATAGTGTCATGTATACCCATCATTAAATTCAGTGGGTGGTTGTTTGGGCGGTTAATGATGAGTAATACTATGCATTATTCCTGTGCTGATTTCTGATAGGTTCTCTTTTTTTTCGTTCAGCCCACAGGCTGCATGAAAAAAAAAAAAACCTATATGCCAAACAAGGACCAGCAATGTACTGGTACGTTGCTGGACTTTGAGTGGTTATACCAGGATGATGCCTGCAGATTTAGGCATCATCTTAGTATTGTTTTTTACAGCCAGCGGTCGGCTTACATGTAAAAGCAATCCTAGCGGATAATTGGCCGCTAGACTGCTTTTACATGCAGTGGGAGGGGACTCCCCCCCCTCCTGCCGCCTTCCGCTGCCTTCCACGGTTTTTCTCGGGCTCTCCTGTCCCACCGGTTAACCCGAGAGTGCAACCGGTGGTTCAATTATCTAACCATAGAGCTGATTGGAGATGAGAATGGCTCCAATCATCTCTATGGCCTAAGATGCCGGAGGCTACGAGCATTTCATGACTTCTGTTTCGCCAGAAATAAACAGCGCCATTGGGAAATTGGGAAACTATTTTATCACACCAATTTTGGTATGGTCAGATGCGTTAAGGTCAGAGGAAAGATCTAGAGTCTAAAAGACCCCAATTTTTTTTAAAAAGAGTACCTGTCACTACAGATTGCTATCATAGGGGAAATTTAAATTCACAGTGATAACAATAAAAATGATTAAAGAAAAAAAAAAATGAAAGAAAAGGTGTCAAAATAACATAAGAAAGCAAATAAAAAAAAAAAAATCAAGCCCCCCTGTCCCCCCGTGCTTGCGCGCAAATGCGCACACAAGCGTTGGTCTAGTGTCATATGTAAACTGCAATTGCAGCATGCATGTGAGGTATTGCCGCGAACGCCAGGTCGAGGGCAGTAATTCTTGCAGTAGACCTCCTCTGTAAGTCCAAAGTGGTAACCTGTAAAGACTTTTAAAGGCTTTTAAAACCGTACGTAGTTTGTTGCCGCGGCACGGGCGTGCGCAACTTTTAAAGCATGTCATGTTAGGTGTCTATGAACTCGGCATAAGATCATCTTTTAAATTTTACCAAACAATTTGGAATTATATAGTGCATTTCTGCATTAAATATAAAAAAAGTGTTTTTTTACGCAAAAATTGCGTTTGGAAAATGTGTGCGCAAATACCGTGTGACAAAAAAAATTGCAACATCCACCATTTTGTTCTGTAGGGCCTCTGCTTTAAAAAAAATATATAATGTTTGGGGGTTCAAAGTAATTTTCTTGTGAAAAAAAAATATTTTTTCATGTAAACAAAAACTCACAGAAAAGGCTTGGTTTTCAAGTGGTTAGAAGAGTGGGTGATGTGTTGCTAAATTTGAGCATAAAATGCCAGGACTGTTCAAACACCCCCCAAATGACCCCTTTTTGGAAAGTAGACACCCAAAGCTATTTGCTGAGAGGCATATTGAGTCCATGGAGTATTTTATATTTTGCCCTAAGTTTCAGGAAAATTACAATTTGTTTTTTTTTTGTTTTTTTTTTTTACACAAAGTTGTCACTAAATAATATATTGCTCACGCATGCCATGGGTATATGTGAAATGACACCCCAAAATACATTCTGCTACTTCTCCTGAGTACAGGGATACCCCATGTGTGAGACTTTTTGGCAGTCTAGCCGCGTACAGGACCCGGAAATCCAATCCGCACCTTCTGGCTTTCTAAGGGCGTAAATTGTTGATCTCACTCCTTACTACCTATCACACTTTTGAAGGCCATGAAATGCCAAGATGGCACAAACTCCCCCCAAATGACCCCATTTTGCAAAGTAGACACTCCAATCTATTTGCTGAGAGGCATGGTGAGTATTTTGCATCTCTCATTTTTTTGGGAAAATGAAGAAAAAACAGGAAAATGCATTTTTTTTCCTCTTTTTTCAATTTCCAAAACTTTGTGACAAAAAGTGAGATCTGCAAAACACTCAACATGCCTCTCTGCAAATAGCTTAGGGTGTCTACTTTCCGAAAAGGGGTCATTTGGGGGGGGGGGGGGGGTTGTGCTGTCTTGGCATTTCATGGCCTCCGAAACTGTGATAGGTAGTCAGGAGTGAAATCATCAATTTACGCCCTTGGAAAGCCTGAAAGTGGTGATTGATTTTCGGGGTCCTGTACTCGGCTAGACTGCAAAAAAGTCTCACACATGGGGTATCCCTGTACTCAGGAGAAGCAGCAGAATGTATTTTGGGGTGTCATTTCACATATACCCATGGCATGTGTGAGCAATATATCATTTAGTGACAAATTTGTGTAAAAAAACAAAAAAAAAAAATAATAATAATATATTTCCCGGAACTTGTGGCAAAATATAAAATATTCCATGGACTCACCATGCCTCTCAGCAAACAGCTTGGGGTGTCTACTTTCCAAAATGGGGTCATTTGGGGGGTTTTGTGCTATCTTGAAATTTCAGGGCCTCCGAAACTGTGATGGGTAGTGAGGAGTAAAATCAAAAATTTACGCCATTAGAAAACCTAAAGATGGAGATTGATTTTCGGGGTCCTGTACACAGCTAGGCTCCCAAAAAGTCTCACATATGTGGTATCCCTGTACTCAGGAGAAGCAGCAGAATATATTTTGGGGTGTAATTACACATATACCCATGGCATGTGTGAGAAATTTATCTTTTAGTGACAAACCTGTGACAAAAAAATGAAATATTCAATGAGCTCAACATGCCTCTCAGAACATTCCTTAGGATGTCTACTTTCCAAAAAGTGGTAATTTGGGGGGGTCTTGTACTGCCCTGCCATTTTAGCACTTCATGAAATGAGCGAGGCAGTCAGAAATTAAAGCTGTGTAAATTTCAGTATTTACACCATAGTTTGTAGACGCTATAACTTTTGCGCAAACCTATAAAAATACGCTCATTGAATTTTTTTTTGTCAAAGACATGTAGCTAAATATATTTTGGCCAAAAAAAATGACATAAATTGAGTATATTGGATATTTTTTAAAAGACAAAGTTGAAAATGTCATTTTTTTGCAAAATTTTCGCTTTTTTTTATTAATATCGCAAAAAATAAAAAGCGCAGAGGTGATAAAATACCACCAAAAGAAAGCTCTGTCTGTGGGAAAAAAAGGACGTAAATTTAGTTTGGGTACAGCATTGCATGACCGCGCAATTGTCAGTTAAAGTCGCACAGTGCCGAAGCACAAAAAGTGGCCTGGACGTAAGACAGCAAAATCCTCCGGTGGGAAAGTGGTTAATGTAATGTTCAATATATTATGTTGATGGTTATACTGCATAATGTCATATTGCTGCCTGTGATTCCATTGATTATAATACTATGCTCTGCACTCTTTAAATGGGATGTAGAAAAATGCTGTAAGATACCCTCGTGACATGAAGTTTACAGGTCCACTAAACAATTTGCATGTCCCCAGACTAGTCTTTTTTCTAATGGGGAGTTCCATTTTTCCAAACTTTGGCATAGTTCCTGGTTAGTTTAATGTGAGGAGCCCAGTTCGTGTGTATTCCTTTACATTGTACATGCACAGTGACGTAACGTGACGTCACTCCTTCCTGTGCGTCACTAGGAGCCCCCTCATCACCCAGCTATACAGAAGCAACCCACACATAGATCAGCAATGTTTATTCCAGCCGGGGGAGAGGGAACCTATCAATGGCAGTCAAATATGAACACACATCACCTGCGGCGCCTAGCAACAGTACCCGCCCACTAGATCTGACACTCCATTGGTTCCACAGCTAAGGACGATCACGCCCTTTGACTGTGATTCGCTGATAGTTCAATGTGACCGGAGAGTAAATGGCGGCTGCACGGTATCGGCGTTTTCTAAAACTATGTGAAGAATGGCCTGTGGACGAGACTAGAAAAGGCCGGGACATGGGAGCCTTCCTGAGGCAGCGGGTGGCTCAGGTATTCCGGGAAGGAGACAATACACAGGTAATTAGGGGGAAGTGTTAGAGCTTCCTAGGTCTTAGGACACGTGACTCGTAGGGGGCGGGAGAGAGCCAATAGTAGGAGAGGTCTTTGCGGGCTCTCTTTGAGGATTCTAGAGCGCTGATAGGACAGGCGTTGGGAGACTGACTCAGGCTATGTGATTGGATAGGTGCTTCCTGGTAGGCGGGGCTTGTTATATAAAGTTTAGTTTACGCCTGAAGCTGTAGAACGTTCAATGTGCTAAATCCCATGTATTCCAGTGGAAGCGGTTCACCTATGAGCCTTCAGGGTTATGCAATTCAATACCTGATTCACCAAAAGATATGTGAGCTGCTTTTCAGAAATTGGCATTTGTCGTCCCATAGATTTAAGCTTGCAACACACTATACAATTTTATACGCTTTTCATGTACAACTTTCATTTACCAAAATCATATAAGGGCAAACCTAAACCCTTTTTAATTTGTATGTAATCAGGCAGGTCCTTGCACTACTTGGTAAAGGTAAATCTAAAGGAAATTGAACAACAAAAGTTGTATAGTGTGTATACAGTTTTAACCACTTGCCTACTGTGCACTTAAACCCCCTTCCCATCCAGACCAATTTTTAGCTTTCAACGCTCTCACACATTGAATGACAATTGCGCGGTCATGCTACACTGTACCCACATGAAATTTTTATCATTTTTTTCACACAAATAGAGCTTTCTTTTGGTGGCTTTTAATCATCTCTGGGTTTTTTATTTTTTACAAAAAAAAAAAGACAGAAAATTTTGAAAAAAAAAAATTTTTTCTTATTTTCTGCGAGTACATTTTGAAAATAAATACATTTTTCTCCTTCACTGATGTGCGCTGAGGAGGCGGCACTGATGGGCACTGATAGGCTGCACTGATGAGGTGGCACTTATGGGCACTGATGAGGAGGTACTAATATGCCGCACTGCTGGGCACTGAGAGGTGGCACTGCTGGGCACTGAGGTGGCACTGCTGGGCACTGAGGTGGCACTGCTGGGCACTGAGGTGGCACTGCTGGGCACTGAGAGGCGGCACTGATAGGCAGCACTGATGGGCACTGGCGGATGGCACTGATGGACACTGACGGGTGGCACTGATGAGCACTGATGGGCGGCACTGATGGGCAGCACCATCAGTGCCCACACTCAGTGCCCATTGTGCTGCCAGTCAGTGCTCATCAGTGCCTAGATGAGCAGGCACTGATGGGCACTGACTGGCAGCACTATGGGCACTGATGGGGGGCACTGATGGTGGCAATTTGTGTATGTTTTTTACCTTTTGTAATCAGGGCACTGGTGATCGGTGCCCTGATTACATTCTTCTGTGTCCCCGGCGGCTCCTCCTTCCTCACACTACAGTCTCCGTGTGAGGAAGGAGCGCTGGCGATGAGAGATGATCTCATATGTTTACATATGAGATCATCTCTCATTGGACGGTCCGATCACGTGGTGGATGGCTGCTGTGATTGGCCATTCACCACGATCTGTGATCGGCTGTGTCCAAGGGACACGACGACACAGATTTTCCCCGATGCGCGCTCGCGGGAGCGCGGGGAGTCTGCTTCTGGGAGGCCATTTAAAAACGGCCTCCCGAAAATTAGAGTCTGCGCTGCAGCCGTATATAGGCTATAGCGCGGACCGGAAGCAGTTAAACATGAATGCCTGATAACATGCTAATCGAATGCTTTCTATGCTGTAATCGCCAGTCTCTCCCCTCCCCCCCCCCCCCATTGTTTTCCCGTTGACTCTTTCCTTTTTTACATGGGGCACTTATGCCTTGTACACACGATCAGATAATCGTACGGAAAAAGTCGCTTTCGAATTGATCGCATGATAATCTGATCGTTAGTACTCAGATTTTGACAGCCAATCACGACATTTCGTACAACAAAATCTGAAGGGACAAACACAAAAACTTTTGTCGTACGATAGCCTAGCGAACGACAATCGTTTAATCAGTACAGTATGCATACGCTCAAAATCGATAGACAAAGACAGCGCATAATCAGAAACACGAAAATAACGCAGAAAAAGCCTGGCTGCCATTGTTTTTGTTTTGCACTATCTGATACGTAGCTATGCAACCAGGAAGCTTTTCAGAATCGTACGAAAAAAATTATACGTTTAGTACACATTGTTGAATTGGATATTCGTATCATGCAACAAAATGCGAATGATGAGTCGTCCGATTATCTGATCATGTGTATGAGGCATTAAAGTTTTGTCTGCACAGGGATCAGTCTTATTCATGTTATTTGACGTCTGTATATGTGGAAAATTAGGGGTCCTGGACCTGCACGGCTGTCAAATTGGGAGCTGTGGTTGTGTCCCAGCGGATATGAATGAGACTGCCTCCACATGGCCCTCACATAGGTGTATACGTTGGTCCCATTCACACAGGGTGGATCTGTTTGACGGACTACACTTGCTCAGCCAGGATCGCTCTGCTGATCCCCACTGAGCAGGCAGATGACCGGTCCTTCCCTGCTCACTGTGCAGAGATGGACCTGTCAGAGTCTCGCTCTCCTCTATGGGGAGATCGAATGAAAAGGGACCGCCTGTCTGTTTTTATCCGATCCGCCAGATGGATGGAAAATAGGACCACCATCCGTCTAGATTTGGCGGAATGGATCAGATCGGATAGCAGCGGTTGTCAGATGACATGTGCCGCTCCATAGGGGTGAATGGATGGTCTGATCAGGTTTGCCTGAAAAACTGACAGGTGGACCTGATCGTACTGCTAGTTTTTTTGGCGGATCTGAACGGTCCCCCCATGCATCCCTATGGGGCATCGGATGTCAGCGGAGACATGTCCGCTGACATCCCATCTGATTTGTCAAATCTGGACGGATGGAAACCCTATTTTCCATCACCCGTCCAGCGGATCAGATCCCCCATAGAGATGTATGGGGCTCCGGAGAACAGCTGTCATTCTGCTCAGCGGGGGATCGCGGATCGATCCCCCGCTGAGATAAACGGACAGTGTGAAAGAGCCCTAAGGTAGACCCATGTGAACAAGGCCTAAAACAAAAACACCTGGAGGTTGAATACATGTGAAAGTTTAAAACTAATAACAAGTGCGCCAAATGGAAATTTTGGTACCGGAGCTGAAAATTCAGGATGCACTTGGCCAAAATCGTCAGACAGCTTTAAAAAAAAAATTATATAGATCAGGGCTCGATGAAGCCCAGGCACCAGGTTGCTATGGCCACCAGAATTTGGGTCTCAGCGCCCGGGCTCCGGGCAGCCCATTAACCGCTGTCAGTGGCTCCAGACACAAGCAACTCCTTGGGCTGCCGCCCACTGAGCTCCTCGCCTTATTTCTTCCTTTGCATAGGGAAGCGATGATTGGGCAGCCTGTCAGCCTCTCCCTCTCCATTAGCCAGAGCTTCCCACCCTCTTTTGGCCTTCCCCAATCAGGAGGCGAGCTGGGGACGGCGGCTTCTGCGATTGGCTGGCTAGGAAGATGACGGAGCACGGAGGAGCTGACAGTGAGCCCCGGCTCTGCCCGGTGGCTGAGAGTGACCTGGCTGAGCCCTGCAGGGAGGGCAGCCCAAGATTAGGCCCGGGAGTTAGCAGAACTCTACTCTATGGGGGAGAGGAGACACCCCAGGGGCCCCACCCACAGTGAAAAATTAGGGGGGACACTGTGTAAGTGGAGTGTATAGGCGAGGGGGGAACTGAGTGAGAGTAGTGTATGACTCTGACCGCATTGTCCCAGCAATAGGTGTTCTCTGCCTGATGTGTCCTGCAATTTTAGGACTGGCAGCATAGAGCACCCCCCTTAGAGACCCCCCCCCCCCACATTAGATCAGAGTCTTTTTGTTAGCACCCCCGTTGGGTCAGAGTCCCTTTATACTAGCACCCCCCTTAGAGACTCCATCCATTCGATTAGTCCCTTTATATTAGGACCCCCCATTATATCAGAGTCCCCCTTTAGAAATCAACGGTTGGCCATCTCTGTCGCCTCAAACAAACTTTTTTTTTAGCTGGCTCCTAGATTCAAAGCAAATTTGTCAAGCCCTGATATAGATATAGATAGATTTTTATATATATATATATTTGTATTATATTATCATATTTAACCACTTGCAGACCACCCCATTGCAGATTTACAGAAATATACGTGATCCTGCGCTTCTGGGTGTCGGGCACGAGTGTGCGTCGGCTTGCTCCCACTGTAATTTTCCACAGTGGGAGCTGATCAGTGGTTTACGCTGATCAAGGCAGATTGAGTATGGAACGCATGGATCCTGTTTTTCTGTAAAGCAGGAACACTGATACATGACTTCCACTAGTAAAAGCACCTCCCCCACTACACTGAAACATTAGCTAGGCACACATTTAACCCTTTGATTAGTACAGTGACAGTGCATATTTTTAGCATTGATCGCTCTTAGTGTCACAGTGGTCCCTAAAAAAAAAAAAAAGTGTCAGGCGTCTTGAGTTGTCAGCTGCAATATCGCAGTCCCGCTAAAAGTTGCTGATTGCCGCCATTACCAGTAAAAATTAAAAAATCCATAAATATATCCCATAGTTTGTTGATGCTATAACTGTTGCGTAAACCAATAAATATACGCTTATTTGGATTTTTTTTTTTTACCTAAAATACGTAGCAGAATACATATTGGCCTAAATATGTGAAGAAATTCAAATTTTTTTTTTTTTTTTTACGTTTTTTATGGAATATGAAAGTAAAAAAAATATATACTTGACAGTATTTTTTTTTTTTTTTTTGTTCCTAGCGCCAAAAAAATAAAAAACCCAGTGACTATTTTAAACCGCGAAAAGAAAGCTGTATTTTGGGGAAAAATATGTAAATATTTTATAATTTGTGTACAGTGTTGCATGACCACGAAATTGTCAGTTAACCACTTAAGCCCCGGAGGATTTGGCTGCTCAAAGACCAGGGCCTATTTCGCAATTCGGCACTGCGTGACTTTAACAGACAATTGCGCGGTCGTGCGACGCTGTACCCAAATGAACTTGACTCATTTTTTTCCCACAAACAGAGCTTTCTTTTGATGGTATTTGATCACCTGTGTGATTTTTATTTTTTGCGCTATAAACAAAAAAGCGTCAATTTTGAAAAAATAACAATATTTTTCAAATTTTTTTTATATGAAATTCCCCCCAAAAAATGTAAAAATCAATTTTTTTTTTAACATTTTAGGCCAATTTGTTTTCTGCTACATATTTTTGTTTAAAAAAGTCGCAATAAGCGTATTTTGATTGTTTTGCGCAAAAGTTATTGCGTTTACTGACTAAGTGAAAGATTTATGTCGTTTTTTTTTTTTTTAACTAGTAACTAGACATTGCGGCAGACAGATCGGACCCCTGACTAACATTTTTGACACTTTTGGGGTACCAGTGACATTACTACAGTAATCAGTGCTATACATATGCACTGTTACTGTAAAAATGACACTGGCAGGGAAGGGGTTAACTTTATTAGTGATCAAGGGGTTAAGTGTGTCCCTAGGGGCGTGATTCTAACTGTCAAGGGGCATGGCTAGTGATGTAACCACAGAGACATATGATCCTACACAGCAGGATCGTGTAGTCTCTGAAGTTACACCAGGGAGAATGACAGGCGGCTTTGTTTACATTAGCCCTCTCCCTCTCCTCGCGAGTGGCCGGCGGACATCGGAGCATCCGGTCACAGGCGCGGGGATGGCCGTGAACGAGCGGGGGCAGGAGCGCACCTCCGGCAGCGCGCGCTCGTCCCCTACAGGCTCCTGGGCGAACGACGTATTACTACGTCGCTTTGCCCAGGTGGGGCTGACTGCCGCAGTAAATATACTGTGGGCGGTCGGCAAGTGGTTAAAGTGCCGCATAGCAAAAAAATGGCCTGTTCATGAAGGAAGGGGGGGGGGGGGGTAGTAAATCTTCCGGTGGTCGAGTGGGTAAAGCGGAACTAAACCCATCAAAAACTGTAACATTCTCTGCACGTGTGGGGAATACAACCGTCACATTGGTTGTGCTCTCAACCAAACTGTCAAGCCACCCATGGCTAGCGTCAGAACTACTGTCATAATCACAGTGCAGAAATATGGCAGTTGAAGATCAGAGGCCAAGGTGGCAGCTTCCTTGGCTGAAAACGATAGGAGAGTTTTGCTTTGCTTTAAAAGAGAACCTGTCCCTTATTTCACTCATAGCCTGCAAAATTACTCCCTATTATATCCCTATATAGAATCTGGATGATGTTCTTCCCAACAGCTCCTTCCATTATTTAAATTTGATGCCGAGAAGATTAATGGGGTATATGATCAACATGTAAAAAATACATAAGGGGTCCATATAGTGAACTTGGTGTTGAGTTACTCACTTTAAAGTCATCACGGAGGACAAGGGGACACTCTTTACATCTAGAGAAAAAAAAGATTTTGTCTCCAAATACAGAAAGGTTTCTCCACAGTAAGAGCTGTGAAAATGTGGAATAGACTCCCTCCAGAGGTGGTTTCGGCCAGCTCAGTAGATTGCTTTAACCACTTACCGCCCGCCGTCGATTTACGTCAGCCCTGTGATGCTAAATACCGGGGTTATGGCAGTTATGTTCATAGCCTGCTGATCGGCTTAGCGAATTACAGCACAGAGCCCTGTGTTTACTAACAACACAGGGCTCTGTACTTAAGCACTTGCCGCCTGCCCACCGTCAATTGGCGGAGCGGTGCGGCTCTCGTTCCGGGACGACGTCCTATGACGGCACCCCAGAATGGCCAATCTCACACGCTCAGTGCGGCGATTGTGGCTGCGCTGTGTTCCTAGGACATAGCGCGACCCCGATCTTGGTAAAGAGCCAATGAGTTGGCTCTTTACCCATGTGTATAGGAAAAAACCCACGCTATTGAAATTGGGGGGGAAAATGAGAAAGGCCACAGCCACCCTAAAATATAGCCAAGGACTATATCAAGAGTATGGTTAAAGTGGATTTCCGGCCACAAAAAAAAATTTTCAATAAACATACCCCCGGGACAGTCAGGGCTAGTACATTCCACAATGGCTAGCCTCTGATCTGTCCCGGTTCGCACTTACCTACAAGAAGAAATACTCACTTTTAAAATTTCTTCTCCAGCGTTGCCATCTCTGTTGTGGGCAGCTGAAGCCAGCGCGATCCTCTTCTGTGTCTTCTTCCAGAATGCGCCTTCACCGGCCCAGCTCGTCACTTCCACGGCGGTGCCGCATTCCTCCACAGCTTCTTGGCATGCCCAGAAGCTGTTTAGCAAGGAATGCGGCATTTGATTCCTGGGAGCAATGACGTCCAGCTCCCAGGAATCATTGCAAACCGGAAGTGACGGCGCGGGCCGCGGCCGCCGAGGGAGGAAGTGCAAAAAGGTGAGTACTTCTCTCTACAATTACAAGGTAAGTAAAAAAAAAAAAAAAAAAAAAACATCCTAACTATCCAATTCTGTTTCAGGTGAGGAAAAGCAAGCGGATGGCCACAAAATCGGTTATGTCGATTTTGTGGCCGGAACTCCGCTTTAAATAGGGGTAGGGAATATGGCGCTGCCAATGAGATATTGGATAGTAGTTTTGTAGTACCCCAAAAGGAGGGGGTATTATTTGAATAATTCAAAAGGGTGGTATTGGCTGTAAAACTGTAAAGCCTTTACCACATACAGGTTGATAAAAAAAGTACACCACATTAATAACTACTAAAATAAAATCCAAAAAAAAAAACACTCATAAAAGCACAAATAAAACCAAGAAATAAATATCCATCTTTGTTTATAAAGTGCTTGGTGGTATTATCTAATAGGATAGATCCCAATATAGTGATTGGTGATAAAAAGTGCTAGTTGGTGTATATATCAGAAAAGGAATAAATATATATACAGTAGTGACTCAAGTGGCTTGTGGGAGGTATAGTAGGTTATGATAATCTCAAATAATACTACCAATTAAAATGCATACTAATATATAAATACTTATAAGATAATAGTGAATATATATATATATATATATATATATATATATATATATATATATATATATATATATATATATAATCTGGTGATATAGAATAATAGATTATGTCCAGTGGAAAAAAAAAAAAATATATAGCGTAAGGTGCAGTAGTGGATATAAAGAAACGAAGGTCATTTGTACAGTGATTGTGTATATTCTCACTGATCACTGTATTGGTGTCACTGGAGATGTCCGTGTCAATTGCTCAATTCCCACCCAGTGTCCATTCATGTCAGATTGTCTGCCGCACTATCACAGTATCACTAGTCACTTTGTAGGCGTTATAACTTGTGTGCAAACCAATCAATATACACTTATTGGGATTTTTTTTTTTCCAAAGATGTAGCAGAATACATTTTGTCCTAAATTTATGAAGAAATTTAATTTTGGTTTTTTTAATTTAACTACTTTGGGTCCAGAAGGTTTTACCCCCCCCCCCCCCTTAATAACCAGGCCATTTTTTGCTTTTTGGCACTGCGTTACTTTAACGAAAAATTACACGGTTGTGCAACTCTGTACCCTAATACAATTGATGTCCTCTTTTTCCAACAAATAGAGCTTTTACATTTTGTGCTATACACAAAGAGCCACAATTTTGGAAAGAAAAACACTATTTTTTACTTTCTGCTATAAAACATTCCCAATAAAATATAATTTTATAATAATTTTTTTTATCAGTTTAGGCTGCCAATTTGTATTCTGCTACATAGTTTTGGAAAAAAATCCCAAAAAGCGTATTTTTATTGGTTTGCACAAAAGTTATAGCGTTTACAAACTACGGGATAGATTTTGACTTTTTTTTATTATTTTTTTTTTTGTTTGTTTTAGTAATGGCAGCGATCAGCGATTTTTAGTGGGACTGTGGGACATTTTTGACACTTTTTGGGGACCAGTGACACTAATACAGTAATCTGTGCTAAATAATATATGCTTTTACTGTATAAATGACACTGGCAGGGAAGGGGTAACACTGGGGGTGATCAATGGGGTTAATGTATGCCCAACAGTGCTTACTCACTGTGTAAGGGAAGGGCTCTGTGACAGGCACAGAGAGATCGGGGTTCAGCTTTGCTGAAACTGCTGATCTTTCTTTGCCTGTGTGACTAAAGACCCGCCTGCTTTGTTTACATAAGCAGGCGGGTCTTCTGTCAGTTTCTCTGACGATTGCGGGAGGAGCGGCGGCAAATGCAGCCCGCCTCCCGCTGTGTCTAAACAGATCTACGTGATTTTGCGCAGCCAAGCCGCCCTGCCGCAGTATATTTGCGTGGGGCGGTCGACAAGCGGTTTAATGTGTTTAACTTTCTGCAAAAAAAACAAAAAAAAAAACGTATTGTGTGTTTTTTTTTTTTCAAACAGTTTTTTGTCTTTTTTCCTTTTTATCGTAAAAAAAAAAAAAATACAAATCACCACCAAGTGGTGTTTAAATACCACCAAAGGAAAGCTCTATTTGTGTAAAAAAAAAATTATATCAATTTAATTTAGGTACAGTGTTGCATTAAAGTAGCGCAGTGCTGAAAAACTGGCCTGGTCATGAAGGTGGTAAAACATTCCAGAGCTTAAGTAGTTAATCAGTATGCTTGCCTTTTTTTTTAAATTTATTTATTTTATAATTTTTTGCAAAAGGCGGAGAATATGCCTTTAAAACAACTCTTTCAGCACATTACAAAAAACAAAAAATTTTCTGCAAAGAAATAAGTGAGCACTTATCCTACCGACCATATCACAGTTTTCTATCGCTGCTGACAAACCTTTAGAATCAGACCTACTTCCAGAGGATGATCAGTCACCGCTCGTCCCTGTTGTGTCACTAATGTATTTCCTAGGAAGGAACCACAGCATACATAGATGAACCAGACATCCAGCACTCCAAAAAATGTTTATTATTTTTATATTTATTATTTATTTATATTTATTTTTATATTGCTTGAGAGAGGAGACCTGCAGTGCAGGGAATGCTTTGTTTTATATTCATAATATAGTCCTAGTCAGTATATTGAGACTTAAGCGGCTTGGTGTCGCCATGTCCTCAGTTGGAAAATAGAGGCCTAACACAGCAGCTTGAGCAGGAATATGCTGAAGCGACTTCTCTGAGCCCTTTCTGAATTATAAGGTCCACTGGTTTTCAGCAATTACAGTTTTTTTTAGGTAAGATTTTTCTGAGCAATGTCTTACAATATGAGTCTGCAAGTACTGTATGTTTAAATAATACACAAAAAAAAGGAGCAGAAAATAAACCTGCAGACTAATTTGGCTTTCTGCTTTACTACCTACAAAGATCCTTCTTTAATAGTACAGAAAGTAGTATATGTTTGCTTTCAGATTCAATTAAGGAAAAGTTGTCACAAGCAAAATAAAGCGGCTGCCATTGTTTTTTTTTTTTTTTTTGTAAGTGCCTATTGCTTAGTTGTTACAGGAATTCTCTGACTTTTAAATTGCTGATTTAAAATGGTATCCAGATCAGCAGTTCTGACTTCACAGGCTGCATGCCAGAGGTCTAGTGGGATAGCCAGGCAGCTAGTATTCTCTGAAAGCAGAGACCCTGTAGAATAAAATGGCAGCAATTGCAATATATGTGCAACTGTGTGTCAAACGCATGTTTTAGGAAAAAATGCACTAAAATGAGTTTTTGTAAACATACAATATACAGTATCTCACAAAAGTGAGTACACCCCTCACACTTTTGTAAATATTTTATTTTATCTTTTCATGTGACAACACTGCATAAATAACACTTTGCTACAATGTAAAGTAGTGAGTGTACAGCTTGTTTAGCCCCCGTTCACACTGGGGCGACCTGTCAGGCGACCTGGTCGCCTCACAGGTCGCCGTAGGTCGCCTTCCATAGAGAAGCTGCGGACCCTTTCTAATAGGAGCGACACAAGTCGCTCCGACTTGGAAAAAGGGTCCGGAGCTTCTTTGGGGCGACCCGGAGTAACCTGCATAGACTTCAATGTTATGAAGTCTGTGCCGGCCGCTTCGCGGTGCGAGCAGCGCGCCGCAACCTATGAGGTCGCCCGGCAAAGTAGCGTCGCCCCAATGTGAACGGGGCCTTAACGTGTAAATTTGCTGTCTCCTCAAAATAACTCAACACACAGCCATTAATGTCTAAACCGCTGGCAACAAAAGTGAGTACACCCCTTAGTAAACATGTCCAAATTGGGCCCAATTAGCCATTTTCCCTCCCTGGTGTAATGTGACTCGTAGTGTTAGAAGGTCTCAGGTGTGAATGGGGAGCAGGTGTGTTAAATTTGGTGTTATCGCTCTCACTCTCTCTCATACTGGTCACTGGAAGTTCAACATGGCACCTCATGGCAAAGAACTCTGAGGATCTGAAAAAAAGAATTGTTGCTCTACATAAAGATGGCCTAGGCTATAAGAAGATTGCCAAGACCCTGAAACTGAGCTGCAGCACAGTGGCCAAGACCATATAGCGCAGTGGTTCTTAACCTGGGTTCGATCGAACCCCAGGGGTTCGGTGGGTCAGTCTCGAGGGTTCGCACACCCTCCGCTAGTACCACTTCGCTGTCAGGGACTATTTCTCCAGTTTCGGGCATATCCTTCCGCTCCCGCTCCGTGCCTTCATCATGAAAATACATAACATCCAGTGGCGTAGCGTGGGGGGTGCAGGGGGGGCTGGCCGCACCGGGGGCAGCATCTGGGGGGGGGTCATGTCACTCACTCTGTCATGATAGGCTGGCCGCCGCCGCCCGCTGAGTCTGCTCGCACTCACAGCTCTCTCTGCCCCTGGCTCACTCTCACTGCTGGCTGTGCAGCTCGGCTCCCGGCAGAATCCAATCCAGCCGGAGCCAGCGTCGCCCACTGGAGTGGTGGGGGGGTGACAGGCCAGGCGTGCGGTGTGGAGAGGTACTGTCTGGGGGAGGTACTAACCCGTGCAGCGGCCGCCCAGCGCAGCACGGGAGAGAACCACCAGGCCAGGCAGCCGCAGCAGCAGAAGAAGCCGGCAGGTGAGAGGCCAGAGAGCCAGTGGTGACAGTGGTGCTGCAGCCTGCAGGAGGAAAACCTAGCCTGTGATTGGGAGTCGGGACACAGGTGAAAAAAAGGTAGTACTGGCTGTACTAGTCTAGTGACTGACTGTGAGAACACTGAGAAGACTATGTAAAGGGGATCTATTTTATGGGGAACCTGGCCTGCTGTAAGGGGGGAGATCTAAATGGGGGATGGGACCTCACCTCACCCTGGCCTGCTGTAAGGGGGGATCTATATGGGGGACATGATCCCCCTCTACAGCAGGCCAGGGTGAGGTTAGGTCACTCTGGGGTCCCCCATATAGATCCCCCCCTTACAGCAGGCCAGGGTCAGGTTAGGTCACTCTGGGGTCCCCCATATAGATCCCCCCCCCCTACAGCAGGCCAGGGTCCGGACCTCACCCTGTCCTGCTGTAAGGGGGGAGATATATATGGGGGACGGGTCCTCGTCTCATCCTGGCCTGCTGTAAGGGGGGATCTATATGGGGGACCTGGGATCTATATGGGGGACCTCACCCTGGCCTGCTGTAAGGGGGGTTCTATATGGGGGACGAGGTCCCCCATATAGATCCCCCCTTACAGCAGGCCAAGGTGAGGTCCCGTCCCCCATATAGATCCCCCCTTACAGCAGGCCAGGGTGAGGTGAGGTCCGAGGTCCCCCATATAGATCCCCCCTTACAGCAGGCCATGGTGTGGAGAGTTCCCCCATATAGATCCCCCCCCCCCCTTACAGCCGGCCAGGGTGAGGAGAGGTCCCGTCCCCCATATAGATCTCCCCCTTACAGCAGGCCAGGGTGAGGTGAGGTCCAGGGTCCCCCATATAGATCCCCCTCACCCTGGCCTACTGTAAAGGGGGTGATCTATATGGGGGACGGGACCTCACCTCACCCTGGCCTGCTGTAAGGGGGAGATCTATATGGGGGACGGGACCTCTCCTCACCCTTGCCGGCTGTAAGGGGGGATCTATATGGGGGACCTCTCCTCACCCTGGCCTGCTGTAAGGGGGGATGCTGGACATAAAAACAAAGAAATGGAACAGACTTTGTTGTGAAAATGACATGATAGTGGCAATTGCCAAGATAAAGCCGCGCATTTCTGAACTGGTCTCTGAAAGACAACAGCAGAAGTCACACTAATTTGCAGTAAGGCTGCATTCACATGTCAGCGTTTGGATCGCGGGCAGAACCGCCGCGGTTCTGCCCGCGATCCGGAGATTATTGCAAATCGCGGGACGCCTAGCGTTGCCCGTTGATTTGCAATAGCCCCCCAAACGCCGAGCGATGTTGCCGCGATTTCCGCCTGTCGAATCGCGGCAACATCGCGCAAACAAAATCGCGGGACGCAATACACTCCAAAGAAGTACAAGAGCATCATATAATCAGCATCATATCCAGAGGCTGTCTTTGGGAAATAGACATTTGAGTGCTACCAGCATTGCTAAAGAGGTTGAAGGGGTGGGAGGTCAGTCTGTCAGTGCTCAGACCATATGCCACACACTGCATCAAATTGGTCTGCATGGCTGTCCTCCCAGAAGGAAGCCTCTTCTAAACATGATGCACAAGAAAACCCCCAAACAGTTTGCTGAAGACAAGCAGACTAAGGAATGGATTACTGGAACCATGTCCTGTGTTATAATGAGACCAAGATAAACTTATTTGGTTTAGATGGTGTCAAGTGTGTTTGGCGGCAACCAGGTGAGGAGTACAAAGACAAGTGTGTCTTGCCTACAGTCAAGCATGGTGGTGGGAGTGTCATGGTCTAAGGCTGCATGAGTGCTGCCGGCACTGGGGAGCTGCAGTTCATTGAAGGAACCATGAATGCCAACATGTACTGTGACATACTGAAGCAGAGCATGAAACCCTCCCTTCGGAGACTGGGCTGCAGGGCAGTATTCCAACATAACGACCCCAAACACACCTCCAAGACAACCACTGTTTTGCTAAAGAAGCTGAGGGTAAAGGTGATGGACTGGCAAAGCATGTCTCCAGACCTAAACCCTATTGAGCCTCCATGGGGCATCCTCAAACAGAAGGTGGAGGAGCACAAGGTCTCTAACATCCACCAGCTCCGTGATGTCATCATGGAGGAGTGGAAGAGGACTCCAGTGGCAACCTGTGAAGCTCTGGTGAACTCCATGCCCAAGAGGGTTAAGGCAGTGCTGGAAAATAATGGTGGCCATACAAAATATTGACACTTTGGGCCCAATTTGGACATTTCCATTTAGGGGTGTACACTTTTGTTGCCAGCAGTTAAGACATTAGTGGCTGTGTTATTTTGAGGGGACAGCAAATGTACACTGTTATACAAGCTGTACACTCACTACTTTACATTATAGCAAAGTGTCATTTCTTCAGTGTTGTCACATAAAAATATATAATAAAATATTTCCAAAAATGTGAGGGATGTACTCACTTTTGTGAGATTACTGTATATCATTTTTTTTTTTGGTCAATTATAGAAAATGGGGTTACATTGAGTAAATCGATACAAAACATACACACGTCAATCCATAAAGGATTAGTTCATCTTTTCAGAAAAAAAAGGGCAGGGGTTTTAAATCCCCGGACAGCTACACTGGCTGCGGGGGCACTGACAGCTAGTCAAACTCAGAGGTGAGGGCAGTTGGGACAGTGGAAGTGGGGAGGGTGCAGGGTGTTGGCACACCTCTTCATTATTATTATTATTTTTTATTTTTTTTTGTGGAAAGGTGAACTTACGCTTTAAAATTGTATGGGCCAGGAAATGACTTAAAGAGGTTGTACACTCGTTCAAAAAAAATTTTTTTTTTCTTACAACCTGCAAGAGAAAGACATAATGAGCTAGTATGCATCGCATACTAGCTCATTATGAAATACTTACCTTAGAACGAGCCCCCGCCGTGCCGCTCTCGTACCTGTATGACGAGCGACATGTTCAGTCGCCCGTCTTCCGGGATCGCGGCATCCGGCCATCTGATTGGCCGGAGCCGCGGTGACGTCACTCACGCGCACGGGAGCCGACGGTCACGGCACGGGGCTCTGAAGGAACGGCACGATCAGCCGTTCCTTCAGAGCGCATGCGCCAGTGACGTCACTGGCTGCATTAAAGGTAAATATCTCCTAAACCGTACATGTTTAGGAGATATTTACAGTACCTATAGGTAAGCCTTAATATAGGCTTACCTATAGGTACAACTTCCTGAGGAGGGTTTACTTCCTCTTTAAAACACTGTACCCAAAATTGTCCATAGGTGTCGCTTTTAAAAGCCTTTACAGGTAATCAGCTTAGAGTTACCTGTGAAATATAACCCTAGAAGTATTGCTCTCCATCCCATTTTTGTGGTGATTCCTCATGTGTGGCGAAATTTGCTGTTTACAGGTGCACCCCTTAAACTAGAATGATGGGGGTGTTATTAAATATTGCTTTTTATTTATTCCTTTTTTTTTTTGTTTTTTTAATTTACCTTAGTCATCACAAGGAGTCAAATAACCCCCAGTGTCCCCTCTGGCCTCCACTACAGCCTCCACTTTGGCTACAGTAGCTGGGGAATGACAGCCCTGAACCTGAAAATGACAAAATGCTTGTCGTTTCCCAGTTTTCTTGGTTCCCTGGAAGAATGGGAGAAGCTGGAACCACCACGGGTGCTGGCAGGCGGCACTAGTGGAGAGTAGGAGGCGGTAGAAGTAATGTCATCTTTTCAGTACTGTAAAAAGGATTGGGTGGCTTTACAGCTGGCTGGATCACTTTTATAAAATAAGCAGTGAGCAATTTTAATGTAAATGTACCTTGGTAGACAAGGGTTTATTGAAAGCATGTAGTGAGTGAAGTTGGGCATACTCTGAGTGATTTTTAACCTATTCATATGGGCAATGCTCCACTTGACATCCTTTACCCACTTCAGCTCCAGAAGCTTTACCCCCCCCCCCCCCCCTTATGACCAGGCCATTTTTGCGATACGGCACTGCGTTACTTTAAGTGGCAACTGCACTGTCATGCAACACTACCCAAATTACCACAAATAATATAATACTAATGTGTGTGTGTGTGTGTGTGTGTGTGTGTGTATATATATATATATATATATATATATATATATATATAATACTTTTGCTGGTATTTCATCACCTCTGCAGTTTTTATTTGTTGCGCTATAAACAAAAAAGACATTTTGAAGAAAAAAAAAAATGTTTACTTCCCGCATTAAAACCTACCCAATAAAAAAAATTAAAAAATTATAATTTCTTTATCAATTTAGGCCAATATGTATTCTGCTACATGTTTTTGGTAAAAAAAAAAAAAATACCAATAAGCGTATATTGATTGGGGTGTGCAAAAGTTATAGCGTCTACAAACTATGGGATAGATGAATGGAATTTTTATTTTTTTTACTAGTAATGGCAGGCGATCAGTGATTCTTAGTGGGACAGCGACATTGCAGCAGACAAATCTGACACTAAGTGACACTTTTTGGGGACTTGTGACCCCAATAGTGATTAGTGCTAAAAAAAATGCACTGTCACTGTACTAATGACACTGGCAGGGAAGGAGTTAATATCAGGGGCAATCAAAGGATTAAATGTGTTTCCTGGGAGTGCTTGCCAACTGAGGCAAGATAGAGATCCGTGTTCCTGCTTAGCAGAAACACAATATCACCATCTTTCCCTGTGACAGAACGGTGATCTGCCTTGTTTACATAGGAACACCGCAGTTCTACTTCTCTCAGAAACGATCCCTGGGTGCCAGCAAACATCGGGTCCGCTGGACCTGCTGATTGGCTCCCACTGTGTCAAATCACAGCGGGAGCAGATTGCCGGCAGGGCACATGCGTGCCCCAGACCCTCCCCCCCCTCCCCAAAAAAGGACATACAGGTAAGTGATTTCCCGCTGAAGGGCCACCCTGCCGCAGTAGCGGCAATCAAAAAATTGAAGGAGCTGGGTGGCAAATTGTCAGCTGACAGCACCTGCTGGCCTGTTAGGTATTCTGATAGGCACTATTAGCTGTCAGAATACCTGAGCGGGGCCAGCAGGGACTGTCTGGAGCAGCTGGCAGAATACAATAGCTATAGTGGGAAATTCATTCATTGACACTGTTTAATGTCGATGAAGTAATCTGTTCTATTTTTTTTTTTTGTTCAGTTTACAAAATAACTTGCATTTGAGATGAGTTTTTTTTAAGCTTTGACAAAATTAAACAAATTTAAACCCTACTCCAGTGATGCAGTTCAAAATTGGCACACTGGGTTCAGTATCCTTCAAAAACCTTTTACAAATGCTTGACCGAAACAAAACACGAACACCTGTGTACATCATTATATTGCAGCAAAAGGTGTCCCACACCAAGGACTTCAAAAAGTACTTAGTATGAAAATAGATTTTATTTTCTAATCTAAATACTGCAGCACAGCATAAAATCTAAAGCCCCATACACAGGGGCCGAATGCTGGCCGACATTTGTTCCGTGTGTTGTTCGGTCCAACAGAAGGACTCAAGACCTCAGGTGGTCACAAGAAGCTGTGGTCAGGTAAGCCCAAGACCGGTCGGGCTGGTTCGGCGGCCCAGTCCACCTCTTCCTGAAGGGATGCCCTCACCTGTTTCAGGGGTGGGGGGACGTCTGCGTTATTTTTCAGGAACCCTGGTTGTCCCGAATTCAGGACAGGTGGGTTCACGAACTGTTTAGTTCAGGGTACGAGATCGAGTTTCGATCTCGCCCTGCAGACAGGTTATTTCCATAAAATCTCCGTCTGACTCCCGATCGTTTCAGAGATCTCAAGGGGGTGGTGCAAGATCTTCTTGGCCAAGGAGTTATCGTGCCTGTCCCTCCCTGACAGGTTTTATTCCAACCTGTTCACAGTGCCTAGAAAAGAGGGCGAAGTGCGTTTGATTCTGGTCCTAAAGTCTCTGTACCGCTTTGTGAGGGTATAGAAGTTCCGGGTGGAATCCATCAGGTCGGTGGTGGCATCGTTGAGTTCATGGGACTTCCTGGCCTCCATCGACTTGGAAGGATGCATATCTGCACATCCTTATTGTTGCCTTATGAGTTTGTGTAATCTCCATTACTGTGTTGTGATGATGAGGAGATTATGTATAAATCTCCATTTTGTAATTGTAAATATAAATGTACACATTTTTTATTTCAAAACTCATATTTGCTAGATGATGGGTAGATTTGTAAGTTGTGTAACACAGACAAACAGTCAGTAGTATGAATCCAGATTAACAAGTCCATTTGAAAGGCCAGTTGGATATTTACATTTAAACACATACTGACAGTATCACCCTGTAATTTAATTTACGGAGAGCCAGACATCCTTGGGCCTATGCTATAGGATGAATAGATCATGTCATGTCCGCCCTTAGTTAAGTCTCCATATCAAAGAACTCACATTAAGATATGCAATGAAGATTGACTATCGGTTGTAGGGTTGGACAATAGGCCCGGGAGATGAACCCTGCATCTTAATTATCATTTTCAAAGTAAATTAACAGGTTCTCCCCCAACAGGGAGGAGTGGTTAGCAAGGGGCTGAATTATGCTAACCTAGGGGAGGGGGAAGTTGTCCTATCCTGAACGATATACGCCCAGAGGGAGGACCAGGGCAGGACAGCTGAACCAATCAGAATAGCCCTATACAAGGCAATGCAATATGGTTCTATATTAGCAAAGGTGGAAATAGAGGGACTTCCTGTTTTTGCATGGCAGACCAGGAGGAAACACTCAAGTGAAGGGTAACTAAAAACGTTTAAGGTATACATGGCTTGTCCTCTTTGTGTCTGTGTTCGTATATGAGTATCATACTCTATATTTGTTCATTTAAACTAGGAATATTTTCCATTTTGTTGTTCATACCATAGTTAGATTGTTGTAAATTAAGTTAGGCTTTCTAACTATATACCAATAAATAATTGCTGTTTTTAAAGCTTTCATTCATAGTCAAAGAACCCAAATATTGTCTGAGGTAAATTAAATCTCATATCTTTCGGGTAACCCTGTCTACGAGGTTCATCTGAGTTATCTCCACTTTGCGGTGGCAGAGGAGCATTACCAATTTGCGCCATTGCCCTTCGGTCTTTTTTCGGCTCCCAGGGTATTCACCAAGGTTTTGGCTCCAGTGCTGGCTTTACTGTGTTTAGAGGGGATTGCGGTCCTCACTTATCTGGACGACCTCGTGTGCAACTTTGTCGAGCGATCTGTCGGTCACGGTTCAGACGCTCCTGGAGTTTGGATGGACCGTCAACTTTCAGGTGTAGGCTCTGACTCCTTCGGGTTCCCCTCCTGTACCTGGGGATGGTCCTGGACTCCACTCAGGCAAAAGTCTTTCTCCCAGGGGACAAACTCCGGACCCTGCGGGACGAGATCGGGTCCCTCAGGGACAACGATCTCTCCTCTCTATGAGCCTGTATGCGGTCCCTGGGTCTGATGGTTCCGGCTTTCGAAGCCATCCCATCTGCTCAATTTCACACGAGAACTCTGCAAGCAGAGATCCTTGCCAGGTAGGACAGAATGCCTCAGTCGTTGGACAGGAGGATTTCTCTGAGCTACCTCGCAAGATGGGAATCTTTTGTGGTGGCTCCTGTCACCAACTCTGACACAAGGCAAGTCCTTCCGGCCTCTGCTGTGGACGGTGCTCCCCAAGGATGCCAGTCTGTCGGGCTGGGGTGGAGTTCTGGGCATG